>NC_068991.1:6282529-6295861 GCF_001194135.2 Octopus bimaculoides | reverse complement strand
TCATCTGTGTTTTTCTTTAAGAATGCCTAGTGGAAGCAAAATAGAAACACAGCGAAGTATCAATCTTGGAAGTATAAATGTTCACTTAACCTTGGAATTTCTTTTAAAAACTTTTCAATCTTGATTTGAACAATTATCTAAAGCAGTGGTTTAGATTTAGTAACAACAATTTGCTACAGCATGACTAGATCGTCTATTAATTGTAGGTAGTCATATGAGGGTGTGAAGTTTGGTTCCCAGAAGAATGTGCTCATTTCAGGGGGGGGGGGGTTTATCTCTTTGAATTTGTGCATGCAACAAATTACCAGCTTTTAACACTATTTATTGTGTATACACATTTGCACAGATATACTCAAAACCGAAGCTTCAAAAGTTTGCTTCCTTTTGTCATAACAAGTGTTGTTAACCATCAATATAACCATTTTAAAATGGTTCTTATTTCGCAAATTAATTTAAGTGGTTGTGGGGTGGAGGGGAGTTTATGTCATACATTTTTTTGTTAGCTGGATGCTTATTTTAAGGTGTGTGTCTGTGTGCCCCACACATTTAACAAAATGCAGAATGTTTACATATTGTGTTTAGCTATTTCAACTAATTAACACAGTCACAAATATTGAATGTATTGATAGTAATTTAAGATTTTTTAATCCTTTATTTGACAGTTATTTCATGATAATGGTGCCAATAATTTTTCACTTTTGTGAGGCATGAATTTGTTGTATTTCATAAAAGTTTTGGTAACCAGTTTGAACCGACCAACTTAGAAATAGATCCCTGTTCTTTCTATTATAGAATTGTTATTATAAGGTGGTGAGTTGACAGAATTGTTAGCACATCGAACAAAATGCTCAGCAGTATTTCTTCTGGCTCTTTCTGTTCTGAGTTCAACTCTCACCAACATTAACTTTGCCTTTTGTCCTTTTGGGGGTCAATAAAATAAAGTACCAGTCATGTACTGGGGTCGATGTAATTGACCAACCCTTTAGCATTCAGATTACTCTACCAACTGTCGAGTAATCTGAATGCTAATTTATTCACATAGTTTTTAATTAATCATATGCATTATCTCAGTTTCAAGACTACCATGATGAGGCTGTTTAATTTTAGAATAACATTGTAGGTTATGTGCAAGTGGCCTGATCTGGCTGATTTAGATATAAAACAGCTAGAATATAATGCGCCAGACATGGCCGGGGTCAAAATAACTCCAAGTACACCTATATATGGTTCAGATTTCTATAGAATGGAAGTTAAATATTTAAAAAACACCATTTCTCAGTTTAAAATTCATCCAAAGAGAAAAGTGAGCCAAAATATAGTTTATTTTATTTTCACTAAAGAGGAAAATCCAATATCATATTGGTTGTCTTGTTATGGCATGTTGGCTAGAAAGCAAATTATGATAAAAGCTGTTTTTATTTTTGAAAATATTTCAAAGATTTTTTTTTTTTTTAGATATTTTTATATTTATTCATGTTATTTTTTTCTTTCAGTGAATATTAGGTCTAAATGTAATGAAAAAAAAAACGTTTCTCTTCAGATGATTAATCTGTCTCTCTTACCATAAAACAGGGCTCAAGCCACAAAAAAAGAAAAGAAAGGAAATTGTTAATAAAGATTTGTTAAAATCTCAAGTCTTTGTTGTTTTATACAGTACAATCTTACATTAAATATATTAAATCTTGAGTAATTTATTGCTTAAATTTATTTTTTAATCATTGTATTTTGGAGGGGCAGGAAGATTCTTTTTCTAATCATTTTCATTTCTTTTATTCCATTATCAAAAGATGTCATTAAAATACTTCAGTGATTATATGCTTTATTTTTAAATTAATATCACAGATTAAATTAAAAATATTCCATTACTCAAATTATTAATCAAATATTTTCACTGGTTTATCACTTTTTTTAATAGTCTCTCTCTCTCTTTTCTTTATCACTTTTTCCCATTGATATTAGTATCTTTCATTATTTATTTTTACTAATTAAACTTTAGCTATGAATTTACAGACTTCTAAAGTCACCATTCAGAATTAGATGATGTATATTGATTAGCTGTTATTGCTCATCATCAGAAACACAAACACACTCTCACAAACTTACACTCACAGAGCATATTTTCATTTGAATAGTGTCTTTCTCCTGGTGTCCCATATCTATTAGTTGTATTCGCCTGTATCTAATGTCCATATTAATATAGTATATCTTCAGTTTAGTTTTCTCTCTTATATATATCATTTCCATGTACTTTGCCTGGCTCCACTGATATACTGTATGTGGAGATGTTATGCTTAAAACGAAAATATTTCAGTTATATTTGTAACCAGTATAATCATTATTTTTTTATTATTATTATTAGAGTTCAGAAATTACCTGAAAGACTTACTTGCAAAATGAAGATTGGCTCTTAGACACCACCAGCTTCATAATTGTAGCATTATAGATTTGGTGTTTAGTTTTAAAATTGGTCATTACTTTAAACAAGGAGTGAATTTTTGTTGGCCATGTCTATCCATTAAAGGAAACCAGTTTGGTAATATTTCAGAGTTTAGAACATTTCATTGTATTACACAGCATAATGTTCTTTCTAGATTATCTCTCTCAATGTTTATTGGCAAACTAATTCATTTTAATGTCTCTGAGACAGTGTTTCCTTCTAATTCTAATTGCAACTTTGGGCACTAAGGAATACAGGCATATAAATACACACACACACACACATGCATATATCAAATAACATAGCAAGGTTTTATGTTCCCAGCTATTATCTGTATACATTCTGTTTCTTTTTGCTTGTAGATTTCATATTGTTCAGCTAAGATAAAATTAATAGCAGCAAGACACTTTCTATAGGTTAACCTTTTTAAGAGCACCAACTATCAAGAGCCTTTCTTAATATTTCTGCCTGCATGCAAACCCATTGAAAGCAATTATGCTGTACCATAATTTTTCATTGGAAACTTTAAAAGCAAACATGATAAATTTTAATGTTTATTTAGTTTTGTTTTAGGGCTAGGCCTGCTTTTAAGAAATATTTTAAAAGTTGTTATTTGTTATATTATTGAATCAAGTTTTGATAATTGCAGAAGATAACACAGAACAAAGAGATGGTTTTTGTACATTGGAGGATATTTTGTAGTAAATGTCAGCTATATTCTTAAATATATAGACTGAAAACACATGAATACAGCTACAAGCATTTATCAAACATACATACATTAAGTATGTGTGTTTGTTAATGTTTACTTTATTGAGCTGCTTTGAACACAAAATTAGAATTTTGTTCTACTTGTGATGCTTTTTCACATCAGCAGATAGAGTTTACACTATCTGTGTATACTTCTAGTTGGCAATTTGAATTCATTTCAAAAGTGAGGTGAGTTTGACACTAGTGAGTGGAAAATACTGCAAAATATTGATACGTGTCATTTCTCATTCACTTCTGGAGTAGTTTTATTTTGCTTAGCTTTGAAATATACTGTCTTTTAACACTAGACATCTTTAAGGGGGCCTCCCTTAGATGAAACATCACAGCTATAAATATTTAAGAAACATGCATTAAGTATGCAATATCAGTAATGTTTATATTACTGAGCTGCTTCTGATACAAAATTTGAGAATTGGCTTTAACTCAAAGACCCTCTAACACTATATTCAGTTGTGCAAAGATATCTAGCACACTCCATAGATTTTCCTGCAGCTAGTTGATTTCTTCAAATCCACTGTCTGTGGTCTTCCACTGAGAACAAGCTCTATACTCTTCATAGTAATTTCTAACCACAGCTGTATGGATTCAAATGCTGAAACAGTCTTATTAACTAGTAGCAACAGGAATCACGGTAAATCCAATTGTTAATCTATATTTAAGAAATAGACACTGATAATGAGATGGTTTCAACTGGAAATGGCTATGTAGGAGGTATGAAATGATCAACTAAGTCTATGTATTGTGATGGCCGTTGTTCTTTAAATTCTCGTAAGTTTCCACCAAAGTTTACTTGAATTATAATAAGATGGAAGCAAAAAAGTCTTTATTTATTTTACATTTTAATTTATTTTTTCTCTGTTTCCTACAAAGATTTATCTATTAGTAATAAAAAAAATAATTTAAAAAACTGTCATTTATATGTTGATTTATCAAAGATTTGGAAGAAATAAAACAAGTTGATGTCAGATTAAATTTCATCAAAGGTTGTCTAAACATATCTAAAATCTAAATGAAAATTACATGTTAAATTGTTCCTCCTGTTTTCTGTAAACTTTTTAGAAATCGGTGTATATACTAAAACTGATGGCATCTCCAAATTAACAAATGTAAGGATGACGTGAATATTGTATATATTTGGTAACTTCTGTTTTTATATTGCCTACTGCATTAGTCTAAATCTGCTTTTAGTGTGGGTAATTTATTTTATTTAGCCACCTGTTACTCGCATATGACTATGGTACTAACTCAGATTCTGTAACCTCTGCATATCTTATTGCATGGCAGATTTTAATTTTTCTTGCACTTTCCTCTAGGCAAGATGGCTGAAATGCTAATAGACTTTGCTAACTACTATCTCCTGCTGGCATCTTTGAAACCTCTCTCGTGTATCACTATAATTTGCTTGTAAATATCTGTCCATTCAATTTTGTTGATTTGAGTTTTGTGCATGTTTTATTGCCCTCTGCAGGTCACCCCGCTTGCTTGGATTTGACCAAAGCAATGGTGTCTATTATCAAGAATTATCCCTGGCAGTGCATGGAGTGCAAGACATGTGTTCAATGTATGGATCCTTATGATGAGGTAGGTGTTCTATTGTATGCCCTGGCTTCACAGGGTAGATCCTCTACTATAAGATAGTTCTCCCACTATGCACTATATGGTCAGCACCCAGCATTTGTACATTGCAATGATTCCTTAGTCCTTTGTTGGCATTAAATTTAGAAAGCTGAAACCTTGGTCAGTCCAATGTCACTGTTTATGAGGTTTTGTTGCTTCATGAGTCTCCTCTAGTTTTCATCAAGTTAGTTTCACTGTCTTTGAAATGTGTTCAAACAGAAATCTAGTCTCACTCAAGCTTGTATCATTTGATATTGTAGTTCTTCCACTTGTCAATAATAGTGTGGAATTTCTTTTCGTTCTCAAATCATATTTTTGTGGGTTCTTCGATGTGAGTCTTTCATTGGCTTCTCTAGAGATTCACTTATGCTAATTGTATAGTGTTAAAGCAGTTAGTTTTAAACTTTTGTATAATAATGTTGAGGTTTTCTTCTCTAGTTTGGTGAAGTATCTCAATATGATCAGCACCTACCTTGATCTCTCAATTTTTTAAATATATTTTTTTTTAATCTTATTTTTATAACTTTTTGAAATTCTTCTCTGAAGGTTATGTTTTTATACTAATTTAGTCAGGTCTTTATTTCACAGGAAACTAAGAAATGTATTTTATTTCATTTTATAATAAATGAAACATTTCTTTTTTAAGACAAAAGCAAAACAGTATTGTACTGATCTGCTCCCATTGTTATGCAATCTTGAATGACTAACTGCACTACTCTTTTGATGTATTTACATACTTGCACATGAGCATGTGCACATGTGCATACATGCATGCACACACACGATTTGCAATCAAGTATTGCTCTGGGTTGTTTTAATTTGTATATCAGACCAGCCATATTTAGGATCAATGTGGGTTAAACTTATTAATATTAGTACACAGAATGAGTATGGTGTTAGATATCTTAGATTAATATCAAGTTGATGGAGAGAGACTCAACTAAATTTTCCATGCCCTAACTGTATATTATTGTGTTTAACTATAATAGCGAAATACATATGCTACCACTTGAAATGTTCTGGGAAATAGTATTTCTAAAAGCATCTATCTAGTTTGTGGAAATTGTTGAAGAAACTCAGGATATGTTGTGAATTACAAGGAGTAGAAAGAAATTTTCCTGGGCTGTAAATACATTATGTTAATGTGGCACACTTAAGTAGTTTAACCAGAAACACAGGAAGCTACTTGGTGACACAATGAGTTCACATGAGTGTTCTTCAGACTGACTGTGACATAAGTAATTGTAAATTTGGTCATTGTTTTTAAAGGAAACTTTGAAAAGGTTAGAGAAACTGAGGAAACTGCAGTAAAAATTTTATGAAATTGGTTTTCATAGAACAAGCAGCATGTTCAGAGAATCTCAGTAATCAGTATATTATTATGTTGTGACCTTAAGTAATATATTTAACTCTACCTTTTGATCTGGAATCAGCAAGGAAGCTGCCAGATTATGAGGTTTGAAAATGTCTCCTCTGTGATATCCAAATTATTTAACCCTTTCGTTGCTGTATTTATTTTGAGATGCTCTGTGTTTCTTTCAATTACTTTAAATATAACAAAGAATTTAGTAAAATAATTTAGTTTATCATGAAGCTTGTGTTAGGAACGTAAATTGTGACTAAGGTTTGATGGAAGATTTTAATTCAGAACTTATGAAAATAAGATACTTGTACTCAGAGCCTGAGCCAGTTTCAGCCAGGTTGGTAACGAAAGGGTAAGAAGTCGAAGAGTGGAATTGAGGATTATCATTCTTTTGTTTTCATTTTTTTTTTTTTTAAACCAACCCATAGTCATTCATTATAATGGATTGGAATTTTGGTACAAGGCTAGCAATTTTAGTGGAAAGGGATAAATCAAATAATATTGATCATGAAAGGGGAAATCAATCTCCGCAGAATTTGAACTCAGAAAGTAAAGAGCTGGAAGAAATACTGCTAAACATTTTTTTCCAGCATGCTAATGATTCAAAGAAAATAGTTTATCCAAAGAGATTTCATATTTTTTAAAAATATTAATGATGTCTGATGTTTCTTGGACCTTTAACACGCTTTGTCAGTATATTTAAAATTTTTTCACATCATCACAGAGAAATTACAATAGATTAATAGGAACATGCCAGTAAAGAAAACGGACATTAAATGATGATGATCAGTTTTAATACATTTCATTTGAATTATTTATCTCTCCCTGGTTTCAGTCATTTGACTGTGGCCATACTGGGGCACTACTTTGAAAGATTTATTCAAACAAATCAACCCCAGTACTAAGTTGTGTTTTTTTTACATCTGACACTTATTCTGTTGGCCTCTTTTGCGGAACTAAGTTATGAGGATGTAAATAAACCAGCACAGGTTGTTGAGCAGTGGGGGGAGGGTGACAAACACACACGCATGCGACAGGCTTCAGCACAGTTTCCACCTACCAAATTCACTCACAGAACAGTGGTTGCAGTGAGAGACACTTGCCCCAAGGTGTCACACAATGAGACTGAACCCAAAACTAAGTACTTGCAAATCAAGCTTCTTAACTACACAGCCATGCCTGCACCCATTTAGTGAGTGAATCATAAAAATAAATCACAACATCCTATTTCTTTCTTGAATATCTCAAGCTTTATTTTATCTTCATTTTCCTGGCAATATATCAAAAGAGTAATGGAGTTTGGAAGTCCTAAGGCCAACCTCAAATTGTCTCCTATACTTTTCAGTTGAGCAACTCATATTTTTGGTTTATTTTTCTATAATCATTTCTATTCTTACTGAAAGGATTAATATAAATTCCTCTTTGTGTCTACTTTCTTGTTTAAAGGCAACAAAAATAGACTCTATTTATTCAATTTTGAAATATTTTCCAATGAATTTAAGCATCCAACTGCTTGAATTAATATTAATTTGACTTGGTTTAATCAAGTTTCTTTGTTCAAATAACATTCCGTGAGGGTTTGCTCAGTAATCTAATTGCTTTGCATCTTAATTATATTTTCTTTCTTAATGAACTAACGTTCTTCTTTTTATTAACCAGCCATACTAAAATGCTTGAAAAAGCTTAACCAAACTAATATTTTTCTAATATATCTATTAATAATTAAAGATATGACTAATTTTTTGCATCTTGTTTGTATTGTATATTTGATACAGATTATTGAGGTTACTTGCATGAACTTTTTTTTTCAACTGAAATTTCTTCACTATATCTTTCCGGATGTTTACTCGGCTTATCAACTGTAGTGGTCAATTATATAAGAAAGGACATTGCCTTGAGAGAAACAGCATAGTGTCAGACTAAACACTGTCCAACATTTAGTTTTTTGTTTTTTTTCCTTTACACTCAGTTCAAATTTCTTAAGGATGTACTTCCTATTTTATCTGTCCTGAGATGATGGATGATAAAATAAATAACACAGTAATATTTGTACCAGTACATCGCACTGTGTGGCCTTGTGTCAGTCAAAAGGAAAAGTGCAATTGCATACATAATGAAAGGAAAATGTTCCATTGTACAGTGGAAATTTATGCATCAAAATGAAAGATTAAAACGAAAAGGGAGAGTTCGGACATGTCCAAAAGAATTATTGAATTGAGAGAAGCAATGAAAGTTTGGTTTAAATATTTTCATCTCTTGCATTTTAAGGAGAATATTATTTGTGCATGTGTGTGTGGCTGTATGCAACTATATAGACATTGCATATAGGTTGAGAATTAGCACACTTAGAATGTTGAATAAGAATGCCTTGCAGTAGTTGTTCTGGCTTTCTGCACCCTAAAATCGCAGCCAGATCAACATTGCCTTTTTCTCCTTTCGGGGTCAATAAATAAAGTACCAGTCTGGTATGAGAGGGTCAATTCTTTTCTTCTTTCTGTCTTTCTCTTGCTCTTGCTTTCTGCTTGGAAGAAATCTGCTATGACCAGACCTGGCGACAGAGGGGCTCTGTCAAATTTAAAATTCCTAAGACATGGCAGCACTCTTTGTGGCTCAATCACAGTGGGTGGGGTGAGGGTAAGGCATATTATATATATATATATATATATATATATATATATACACAGACACACATATATATATATATAAAGAGATTGATTAAATTTATCAAACTTAATGACTTTTAAGCCTACATTTGACATAAATCAAATGTTAAAAACATCACCTAAATTATAATCTTATAGGCCAAAATATTTTCAGATTTTCAATAGTGCTGCTTTGAACACATTGCTATGCCTTCTGCTGTGTTTGTAAAGAATCTTTATTATCAATAATAGTAAAAACATTCAAATTGACAATAGTTGAAGAAAGCATGTTTTCAATGTTCAGGTTAAATTATTCCTAAGATACCTTGATATTCCATGGAACTGGCTGATAAAATACATATTTACAAAGAAAAATATTTAAACAGTCATAATAGAATCACGACCAAAAAAGTTGAAATTTGGTTTTTGTTTTCAGCACATTCCACAATAACTAATTCCTTTTTTGCTTTTTATTTATTTATTTATTTTTATTTGATGTACTTAAAGTGTCTTGCATTAGTCTTGGAATCTATCTGGTTTCTTGCACCAATTTTAACCTTGTTCTTCTAATTTGCACCCACCAAGCATTGTGAACCATACATTTCTTCAAATAAAATGTTTTTTTTTTTGTTAAAATATCCTTTGAATATTTTCTGTAATGTTGCAGCTAGATAGTTTACTACCAACACTATCATATCGAATTTAAAAAATGGGAGTTGGCTTCACTTTTTAGTTAGTTTTGTCATTTACCACATTATCTGTTTACTAACAAAAATAGGTCACCCAATAATTATTTACTATTGAATGTATCACATATTCACATATATTACTACTGGCCACTAGTTTATTATTAAACCTGTTTGACATGTGACTCACTTAAAGTTTAAAATCTGCATGATTCCTTTTAATATTCAGTATGTGTAAAATGCAAAAAGAAATGTGCAACAATGATATAAAATTGATGTAATTGATGTTATATATTTGTATGTCCTAAGATGGTTTATAACTGTAGCGCTTAGAAATAGTACAAGTATCTTCACTTTAAAGCTATCACCTGATGCTCTACATCATACTTTGTTTTCAAAAAACATATGTATAACCACAGAATAAAATGAAGTTTATTTTGCTGTTCTGACATTCGTTAGCAAAGTCTGTATATTCAGCTGTTAGTTTGTATATTGTGTTGACTCATTAAGTCAAATTTTTGGATGTATGTGTGGATGTGTGTATACATACAAATAGATACGGTTTAGCTTTGATATCTCTTTAAGTTACCAAAGTCCTGCTTAATATGTGCATATATAAGTGTGTTTCTCTCAGTATGCGACTTATTTTCATTTTCTTGCAGATACACTAATGTACAATCGATGTGTTATTAGTCTTACAAAAGATGCGCTTAGTATGAGAATTATTTTGTGCACATATTTAAAGAAGCAAGAGTCTGCTGTCTGTATTGTATTGTGTTAAATTTATTTCAACATAAATATTGAATTTGTTGACTTGTCATCATCATCATCATCATCATTTAATGCCTGTCCTTACCTGACTTGGATGTTTTAACAGGAGCCGGTGAGCCAGACCATGACATCCAATTGCAATATTTACTTTTGGCATGGTTTCTCTGGCTAGATGCTCTTCCTAACACCAACCACTTTCCAGGGTGTAATGGGTGTTTTTCACATGGCACTGGTACTAAGGAAGTCACCAAGAAACTAGCAAGACAAGGCCTCTCAACTTAGTGGGGAGTGGTATTGAGGGAGGTGGTTTTATGCCAGGTGTTGAGAGGCAAGAATAGGTTAGGTATCTTACAGTACTACACTGCTTCAGAGATGAACTGGACCATTGAAATGTGGCTGTATTAGTTATGGACACAGCATAGTGCTGGTTTAAGGGCACACACCACCAACTATTGACTGGGCCCTCCACACTATCAGTTACCACTGTGATGAAATATGTTTTAGTTAGGGACTGGTTGTGATTAATTACGAATTAGGCAAAGCAATTTCCATAGAACGCCATTATGTCTTCTATTTCGAACAGTAGGTTTATTATTGCAGAAAGTATGTTTTTTCTGCTCTGTTAATCAGTTGACTTCAGAAATATCATTTAATATGATACAGATATTGGCCTAATCCTAGTCTGATAAAAGCAAAACTTGGAATGATTGATTATTACACTTTTGTCTTCTTTGGCTCTTACACTGCTAGATTTTGGTCATTCAAATCAAATAAGTAATTGAAATTGCAATTCTGGATTATTTAACAGTAGTAGCTCTATTATAACATCTTTATACACTGTTTTTACATAGCAGAGAGATCTATTACTTACTGTGTGTGTGTGTGTGTGACAAGGATAGGAAAGTATCTCTTTTTAAGAAACAATGAATGCAAAACAAGAAGAAAATAAATGTCTACATGAAACCATGAGTAATGTATAAAGTAGTATCATAAATACTAATTATTTATACATTAGGTAAAATAGACCTAACTGCCAGAGAACAGTGATTGTGTTCACTTTTTTCAATTGTCTAGGAGTGTTTTATTAATATATAAGGAAACATTTGTAGCTCCATGTTCATTGTAGCAGTTTCTTAAAACAACTTATATACATAAGCACAGATGCATATACACATGTGTATATACACTATTGATGCATGCTTTCTTTTGAATTGATATGTCTAACAACAATTAACCACAGTGCAAGCTTGTGTGTGTACATGGGAGAGATTCTGTCGACTAGGAACTGTTTGATCTGACTGAAGTTGTTTGGTCAGAACATCAATAAGCTCAGGACAGTCCAGCTGTAAAACACTGTTGTTGTTGTTGCTTAGTCCAAGACCAACTCAATTGAGCAGGCCTATGATCAAAGACATTCCGGCCTTGACCATCATGTCTTTTCCCTGTGTGCAAGGAACACAGGACCGTGTTATTCAATGTGCCCTGTTTTCTAAAGACAGTAAAATGTGATGTGATCTGAGGGAGATCTGGCTTCTATTTCTAGCAGATCAAGCAACCATGTAGTGGCTTTCTCTTTAGCTCATGAGCTCTGTGTTATTAAAGATAGACATCCTATCTGAATTAAGGTGTCTGTTTGAGTTGAGTTCATTTAGATATCTTGCTAATATGCTTAAATTTATCACCTAAAGTCAATTTCTAGATTAGTTCTATGAGAATTCAGTACAAACCTTGTTTCTTATTTCATCTTGAGAAATTATTGTTATTATGTATATTAATTACAAGATCTATTAATAATACTTTTATTTATTTTGGGTTTTAGTGCTAATCTAGGGTACTATGCTATAATCTACTTCGTAGGATTTGAGTGGATGATGTTCTTTTGATGAATTCAAATTTCACTTATTATTATTATTGTTGTTGTTATTATTATTATTATCAATTGAGTTCAAATATCACCAAGGTAAACTTTGCCTTTCATCCTTTCAGAATCGATAAAATAATTACCAGTTGAGTACTGGGGTCGATGTAATTGACTTACCCCTTCTCTTAAAATTGCTGGCCTTGTGCCAAAATTTGAAACCATTATTATTATTATTATTCCTTTATTATTTTCTTCTAGGATAAAATGATGTTCTGTGACAGATGTGACAGAGGCTATCACACATTTTGTGTGGGCCTTAAAGCAATTCCAACAGGTCGGTGGGAATGTACTAGTTGTAAAGAAACAGAGCCTGTATTATTATCACCCAGAGACACCCCATCATCAACTGCAGCATCACCTGCACACCTCTCATCAATTGTAGCACAGTCACCATTACCAGTCAAAATCAGGTACTCTCTCTTGTTTCTTATTTTTGTTTGGTGATAAGAGGTGTAGTCAAAAAATATCTGACCTTGATTTTTTTTTTTTTTTTTTTTTTTTTGCACGAAATAATAATGCGTGAGCAAAATCTGTATGGGTGTTAGGTGACTATGTCCTTCCTGAGCATTCACGAAATGTGACTTGGCTATTCCCAAAGCTCAAAAAAATACTCAACGGGAGAAGATTTGAATCAACAGAGGACATTAAGCAAAATTCGATGGCACAGCTCTACAGCATCCCAAAAAGGGATTTCCAGAAATGATTCAAGCAGTGGCAGGAATGCTGGCAGAAGTGTGTAGACTCCCAAGGCAAATAATTTGAAGGGGGGAGTTGTTTTAATATTTACTCGTTTTTTGGCCATAGGTCGGATACTTCTTGACTACACCTTATCTATACCTTTTTTTAAACCCTAACTGCTAGGAAATTGTGTATACTTTGTTCCATACATGTGCACTGGAGATATGGGGTACTTTCTTGAATTCTCCACATATAGGCGCAGACATGGCTGTTTGGTAAGAGGCTTGCTTCCCAACCACATAGTACCAGGTTCAGTCCTACTGTGTGGAACCTTGGGCAAGTGTCTTCTACTATAGCCCTTGCCCTTGTGAGTGGATATGGTAGACAGAAACTGAAAGAAGCCCATCATATATGTGTGTGTGTGTGTGTGCATGTCCCCCCCCCCC
>NC_068991.1:6276543-6282087 GCF_001194135.2 Octopus bimaculoides | reverse complement strand
CCCAAGGGTCATATAGGCCCTGGTTGAGAACCACTGGTTTAAGTCGCCCTCTCTTTGTACATTTTCTTTACTTCCTTAATTATTTATCAATTGTGTATATTTTATAAACTTTCAGAAAAGTTTACCGCAGACAGAAAATTTGCTGACAATGCTAACTGTAGGAAATAAAGATTATATCAGGTATGTATGTGCTTTGAACTAATAACGAGTATTTACCTCAATTCATTAGCATCATTTTGACTTCTGTTCAAACTCCTGTATTGTATTAGTGGAGACGAGCCTCTTCATACAACAATTGCTCAGGTTTTACCCCTCTCTTTCTCTTCCCCCTCTCTTTCTCTTCCCTCTCTCTTTCTCTGCCCCCTCTCTTTCTCTTCCCTCTCTCTTTCTCTTCCCCCTCTCTCTCTCTCTCAACTTCTTTAGTTTTTCATACCCCCAAAATTAGTTTGGCTACAATAAAAGTAGCAGACGAATTCAAACACCCAACCTGATGGTGTTGTTCTGATCAGTGTTGCGTGTCGTAGCTAAATTGATTTATCAAACAGCAGAGAATGTAAAACATTCACTTTTAATTATCATGCAGTTTGGTTTATTTTAGTTGAATTTAAAAGTCTCTGCTATAGGATTAGCTCTTTTGATTCCTTCTGTTAGTCTCACCTGTATAGCTAATTCTTAGTCCTTCTTAGATAATTCTTATCCCAATTTTCAAACGCACACTTCCCAAACTCCTTTCTTGTTAAATCTGTGTAGCACTGAATCTTTCTCTTTCATATATCCATCATCATCATCATCATCTTCCGTTTTCCAAAAAGAGTAGTCGTGTATTTCTTCCACTGCAAGACACCTGTTTCTCTCCCTCCTATCTTAACCCCTCGTTACTTGGCACAAAGCCACTTCCCTCACTACAACACCCACCTTCTGTCGAGGGATCTTGTCTTGCGAATTCCTTAGTAACCTCAGTAGTTCTGATGCCAAGTAAGAAGCACCCTGTATATACTGTCATGTGTTTGGCATTATTAAAGGCATCCAGCTATAGAAATCATGCCAAAGCAGACATTGGAATTTGGCACATTGACTTCTGTCAAACCATCCAACCCATGCTAGCTTTGGAAAACAGACATTAAACAATAACAATGACATCAATGATGTTAACTTGCATTTCTATTATTCATTTCCTACTGATATATATATATATATATATATATATATATATATATTATTATTATTATTATTATTATTATTATTATTATTATTATAAATGTCTTAAAATATTGCTTATTTTCTTCTTTTCCAGATGTCATTACTCACAGATCATCGTCGTACCTCCATGGATTGCTACTTTTCCTCATGACTATTCATTAAATTAATTCTGACACTTGTACTGGAAAAATTCATTATCACTAAAAATTAATAAAACATACCACATTATTTTTTTTTTTTTTATTTTTTTTTTTTTTATTATTTTTTTTTTCATTTTTTATTAAAATATAATTTCTAAAAATCTATTTTATGTCCTAAAACTGAAAATTGTTTTTAAAATAACTCTTTATATTAAATAAAGATTCTCTTATTCTTAGTTCGTGATAAATGAAAATATCTATTTTATAATCTCTTTTGAAGAAGAAAAACCAAACAAATCAATTTAAAACAGATTCACCCTAAAATCAAGTTTTAATGCTTTAACTTAAACCAGTAGGTGCAGACATAGCTGCATGGTTGGGAGGGGGTCACTTTGCAATCGAGTGGTCTTAGTTTCAGTCCCATATCATGGCTCCTTGGGCAAGTGTCTTCTACTATAGCCTTCAGCCAACCAATGCCTTATGAGTGAATTTGGTAGCTGGAAACTGTGTGGAAGCCTGTTATATGTATGTGTGTGTCTTTGTCCTTGTGTTTGTCCCCCCACCCCGCTGTAATTGATTTACAACTGCTGTTGGTTTGTTTACATCTTCATAACTTAGCAGTGCACCAAAAGACACCAATAGAATAAGTAGAATATTAAATTAATGTTGGCTTTGATCTGTTCAACAAAAGCCCTTTCAAGGTGGTGCTCCAACATGGCCAGAATTGAATGAGTGAAACAAACAATAAAAGATGTACTTTTCTAAGAGTTATGGAATGTCGTACTTCTTTATTTTTAAAACAGAGATATTATCATTAAACTTTCTATCATTGACCTTCTATGATTCATAATATTTTCAAATTTTTTTCCACAAGGGCAGCTTGTGGGGAGGGGATTAAGTCGATTACATTGACCCCAGTGTTTCACTGGTACTCAATTTATCGACCCCTGAAAGGATGTAAGGCAAAGTCGACCTCAGCGGAAATCGAACTCGGAATGTGGTGATGGGCAAAATACCACTAAGCATTTTGTCCAGCGTGCCAATGATTCTGCCAGCTCACCACCTTAATAATTATGATTGATAATAGAATCAGTTCCATCATTTTTGTGAGCGTTCCTTTTGAATTGTAGAGGCTTGACATTAGGAAGGGCATCGCCATAGAAACCACGTCAAAAACAGGCAGTGGAGCTCAGCACAGTCCTCTGTCAGATCCCCAACCATTTTTTTCACCTGTGGAACCCCGGTGATTCTTATTTTGCTCTGCTGGACCCTCATAGCCATTCGTTATTTAAAAAATCCTATTATATAATTTTATATTTAAATATTATTAGAAATTGGGTTTTTAAAAATTGTTGAAATATTTCATGTATTGTAGAGGTATTGTGTGGACCCCCCCCCCCCCAAGGCTCATATGGGCCCTGGTTGAGAACCACTGGGGGAAACCATCCAACACATGCTAGCATAGAATATGGATGCTAACTGATGCTGATGACAATAATGAAGCTGAAATCCAATCCCCTTTTTAATACACTCATGAGGGTTGACCACATCATTGTAAGCCAACAAAACATTCAGTGATTTTACAGGATTGTTGCTGGGTTTTTTTAATTTTTATTTCTTCCTTTTGGTTACAGAGGGAAAACTGGGGTCATAATCTTAAGTAGGCCCTCTAGGACTTAAGAGAAAAAATGTAGGTGGGGAAGAGAATTCTAGGTGGCTGACATTTTGGGAAGGGAAACTCAGAGTTGAAGGATGTAATATGTAACTTCAGTGTTATTACCCGTCTGAATACGCTTGATGCACATTCGAAGTGGAGATTAAGCTATTCACTGCGTTATGTCACGGAGAATATATATCTCCCTTGTTAACAAATGGTGTGTGTACACCTAGATCAGCTGACAACACCATCTACCTAGACCAGCATTTCTCAGCTGGGGTTCTGCAAAAGGTTCCTAGGGGTTCCGTGAGATAAGCTAATGCTAATTTCATGATCGTATTATTACTATACATACACAACATGTTATTGTGATATTGTAATATAGACATCATCCTATCTAACCTTTTATGTTATCAAAAAAATATAACAACCATATATATATATATGTATGTGTGTGTGTGTGTGTATATATATACAGGGTGTTCCAGAAGTCTTGGGCACATTTTGAAAGCAGTGGTACATATTTGCCTGGCCTCTATCCTTTGGCTTATCCAGCATAGCAGGCCATACAAGGTGCTTGCACTCTTCTGACATAGCTCTCAGAGTCATTCAGATACATTAGCCACCACAACAAGGACTGGACTTTGTGATGGCAGTTAGTTTCTAGTACGTATTTTATTGTTTTCTCCACAATAAATGAAAAAAAAAACATCAACACTGACAGGATTTGAATTTGAAAGGCAGAGAGTTCACTAAAGTATTTGACCCAACATTCAACTATTTCTACATGGAATTGCATGACTGAACGTCACAAAAAGCTACATGTGAACCTCAACGTATTTAGCGAATAGTCATGTGAACATTTTAAAACTTGAGTGCATGAAGTCACATAAAAAGAAAATAGGAATCCATATTTGTAATTTCTGTTAACATTTGTTTGGACAATGACTTGGTGCAGCTGTTGCACATTTGCATTCCTATTGCAAAATATGCAAATTATTTTGATATTCGTTCTATGGAAGAAGTATTATCTAATGGTCAAAATATTACAAAAATGTAATAAATAGTTTTCCCTGAAGTTACACATGGCAAAATAAATTTGAAGTCGTTTTAAAAAAAATGCTTGAGATGTTGAAAGAATAAATCTTTTGTATTATCGAAGGGAGAATTATAAAAATAGATTTGGTTTATTGCATTCTATGCTTGATTTCAAAATATAGAAGCTTGAATAAAAATGCAAAAACAGAGATTCATAATCAAGGATTCTTCTCAAGTCATAGAATAAGGCTGGTTTCTTGGATTCTGTGGTTTACATATTCCTCACCTGGATAGGACACCAATCCGTCACAGAATTACTCCATTTTGCCACCTGAGTGGACTGAACCAACAAGAAATGAAGTATTTTGCGCAAGAAACACAACACATTGCCCAGTCCAGGGATTGAAACTACAATCTTATGATCATAAGGTCTTTCTCAAGCCATAGGATCATAAAGCCAGTTTCCTGGATTCTGTGGTGTATATATTCCCCACCTGGATGGGACACCAATCCATCACCGAATTACTCACACTTGCTGAGTGAAATGAAATGTTTTACTCAAGGACACAACACATCGCCCAATCCAGGAACTGAAACCACAACCTTGCAATCATGACTACAACACTCTTAACACCAGGTCACATAACTTCACAACATGCAAGATACATTAGGAAATATATCTTTACTGAAGTTATAATTAGTCAGTCTGTTCCAAGGTTCTCTGATTGTGTGTCGGGCATCACCATTAGTCTGCATCTATAGGTGCAGGCTTGGGGCAAGGTTTGGAAGTCTTGCACTAACCCATATAATCAGGCCCCCTCTTGCCATACAACTAATGTTGTCTATGGGGGAAAAAAATCACCACTTTAGAACCTGTCCAGCTTGGCACCAGTACCATTGCTGGTGTTGCTTTCAGAACACAAAAGATCAGAAACAGATACAGCAAGGAATCTTGTTTGATACTCTTTAACAGTTCTGTCACCTCACCATCTTGGATTAGTAGGGTTTTTTTTATCAGCTTCAAAAAAAGATGAAAGACAAAAATGATCTTGATTGGATTTGAAACCACAGAGCACAGAGAGCTGCAACAAATGCCATGAAGCATTCTAACCTATGCTCCAGCAACTCAACCAACTCACCGATGTTACTAATGAGATTTTATATTATATAGTTGTTGTCGTTTAATACCCACCTTCCATGTTAGTATGGGTTGGACACATTGACAAAAGCTGGAGAGCTGCACCAGGCTCCATTTGTCTATGGCAGGATGGTTTTTCATAATGCCTTCTTTCTCCAGTAGGTACAAGGCCTGAAATTTTGGGGGAGGAAGCTATTCGATTACATCAATGAAGTACCAACTTATTGGTATTGTATTTTAGTGACTCCAAAAGGATGAAAGGTAAGGTCAACTTGGCAACTTTGAACTCAGAATGTAAAAACAGATGAAATGCCACTGAGAGCTTTGTTTGGCGATCTGATGATTTTGCCATCTTATATATATGATTATAT
>NC_068991.1:6271672-6275992 GCF_001194135.2 Octopus bimaculoides | reverse complement strand
CAATGTTCCACCTTCGAATGAGAGCATGTATCCCTGCCCCGTAAAATTCTGTTGATTGTTCTTTGAGCCACTTCTTCACTACAGTTTTCACTTCCTCGTCGCTGGACTATCATCTCTTCGGACCCACGAAAGAGGGTTTGAGAGCAAACATTATTCCAGTGACGAGGAAGTGAAAACTGTAGTGAAGAAGTAGCTCAAAGAACAGTCAACAGAATTTTATGGGGCAGGGATACATTCTCTCATTCGAAGGTGGAACATTGCTATTGAGAGAAACGGTGACTATGTTGAGAAGTAGGGATGTGATCCACAGAGGACCAGCTTCATTTTGATGTATGATACATGTTCTTGTGTTGGTAATTATACCTGGCCTAAACAAAATGACATTACTTTTTGACTCACCCTCGTAGATTGAGAAACACTATAATATGTTTCTAAGGATTGGAAAAGATTCCAGTAGAGAGAGAGAGAAAATGATCGGCAAGTTTGGTGAGAAAAGAAGTCCATGGTACAGTTTGTGTAATGGAAGGAATATATTTAGGGATCAGTTGGAGCAACTGGTATAATTTTCGCACGTCCGTGTGTATCTGACAAGATTAACAGTGTAGACGGGTAAGGAGTGTTTTGGAAAGGAATCGAAGAGCGTGTGCAACGGAGTTGGGAACAAAGCAGCAAATGTGAAAGCTTTCTCTGCAAGAACTCCGTTTATAGTATCATCTGTAATGACAAGTGGCGCGTACTCTTTGAATACTTCTTTTAGCAAAGAGTTAGAAGGACAACTGCAATGTGAAATACTGGAATTTGCCGCCCGTTTCTATTTCTTGAGATGTATATATAATTTGAACACCGTGCAATTTTTGACAGCTGGTTGAAACTGTTTCGTTTCACTTGTAACATTTTTCACATACTTGCACAGAAAGTTATCTATTTTAAAAAAAATCATAGAACCAGTTTTTATTTACTAGGGGCATAGCACAAACGGATCTTAAGACGAAAGCGCATTTGGAGATGCGACAGCACGAACAATAATAACGATTTAAACCACTGACAAGCATAGAAGTATATTTATGACCGAGTATATTTGGTTTCTAAGAGATTGAAAACTTAACTTTTGATAAATTTTTACGTTTCGTACTTGACCCCCAAAATGCTTGTATGTTTCAAACAAACAATTGAAAATGGAATTTGAAATCAAGTGTTTGTTCCAAGAAGTGGCGGAAATTAAGTTTATTTTACGCTGTATTAAAAACACAGAGGAAAATGACTCGATACAAAAACTATGCGAAATCAACTCAATTCGTAGAAATACGTCAATACCTAATTGGTCAGAATATACAAATGCTGTCTATCAGAGGAGTGAAGTAAAAATTTAAAAAATAAAATAACAACCCGTCTTGTTTTTATAGAATCGAGAGCTAAATATAGACATGGGTATTTTCTAAAATTGCTCGAGGAGTAGGTGCTTGTTGCGAGAGGATCAAGAGGAAGTGTCGAAGGGAGACAACTGAGAGAGACCATTTTGTCTCTTTCAGATGGAAGCGACGATGTTTTGGAGACGGATCTCTTAAAAACACTTTCACGCATTTGAAAATGTCTTTTGAAAAAGTTGAAAGGCTTTCGGGTGTGTATAAGTTCTGATTATTGGCTATTCCTACCACTCACGGTTCTTGGATATTTCGTGTCACGACTTATCGCCCGTGGTTCTCTAATATCTTTCGTTGCTTGTCACTTCTTGTTATTTCCTGAATTGGTTATTTTTTTGTTAATGTAATGATAACTGTAATAAAAACAAATACACTTCGTATGATACATACGTGGTGAATAACGATACAACGATGCATGATTTAAACGGGAAAGTAAAGAATATTTAGGAGGTAATATTAGGTGATCTGTAAGAATCGACGTATATTTTAAACGTTGTCCTCAATGTTATGTTATCGAGTCATGCCTTTCGGAAAAGAAGTTTCATCGAGAGGGACAATATATACACACAAAACACGATCTCGAAGAGATTTTGCTTTGCAAGCTTTTATTTATTTGAGAGATTGGGTTGTAACAACACAACTGAAAGTGACAAGCATGAAAAGCATTTAGGAAGCACAAGCAAGGAAACAAACTATCCAGAAACAACGGGGTTACAGTAGCACCTGCTTATCTTTTAATATCTTGATTTTGGTTGTTTGTTTACGTGGATTAGTTAATTTAAATCTAAATTGATAAGCTATTACATGCCGATTCTTAATCGTACATTTGAATAATATATATATATATATATGTGTGTGTGTGTGTGTGTGTAACAACCCTCACCCCATATATATAAAAAAGAAAACCTTATCGTTATCGGAACAAAAGCAAACAATAAAGTAGGGCAGAGAAATCTGAAATTAAAAAAAAGAAACATGATAATTAAAATTTTCAAAAAGAAAAATTATTTAAAAAAAACGAATAATTTACTAATGATTTAATGATACCTTTTATAGAGCTATAGAAAGTGAAAGTGTTCTTTCTGTAATGGTTTCATTTTAAAATACGCATTTACATTATTCTCTTTTTAATTTGGATCGAAAAATGCTTTGTTGCTGTAAATTTTAACTTAGGAATTTTGTCGGGGTTCATGTATTTATACATGCATACAATGATCTAAGTTAAAACTGTCCATCAAAATACCATGTTGATATATATTCTAGATATCTGTTTCATAACGGCAAACTTATTTCACTAAATTATTTCCTATATTCTAAACTAATAGCAACAAAGTAGTGTATTTTGACAGATATATAGTAACAAAAGGTTTAACTGCGAGACTGTTACAATTTTTAGCGTTGTTAGCTGATTGGTGCAGTGTTTAATTTATGATCCTTTATATTTTCAGTTCAAGTTTTGTTGCGGTTAAATTTACCATTTTTTCTTTTCTTGGGCTGATAAAATATGAAAAGTTCCAATCAACCTTTGGATTCGATCTCGTAAAACATTTTGTAAAACATCTTCAGTATGAATGGAATTATGATAAACTTGTTATTTGATATTAAGTTTCTCTCCGAACCAAGCTGACTAATGTCTGTCTCACATATTGATGGGAATCACTGATGGTTATGGAAAACGTCCCTTCAGTAGTGGATGCTTGTGCATAACGATGAGTTTTAACGAAGAATAGACTATTGTATATCATTCACGACACACCTGTGGATGCACGTGTCTTAGCGGTTAGGCTGTTGCACTTGTGATCATAAGATAGTGGTTACGATCCCTGGACTGGGCGATGTGTTGTGTTCTTGCGCAAAACACTTTATTTCAGATTGGTCCAGTCCACTCAGGTGGCAAAAAGGAGTAATTCTGTGACCGATTGGTGTCCCATCCAAGTGGGGAATATATACACCACAGAATCCAGGAAACTGGCCTTATGATCCTATGGCTAGAGAAGGACCTTTGATCCTTTCCTCATGGTACACCAACAGCCTGTAACCAGAATCTGTGATTGGATCCAGTCTCATGGTTGATTAAGACAAGTGGGAGTCAGGTTTGAGGCTAGATATTAAATAGACTTTTATAGACAGACAGGGAATGAATTGAACATTGCAATCTAACAAACTACTGTTCTGTATCTGCTCAGCCAGCACTGACCTTGGGTTATATAATAACATTTTTATAATGCTGCTTCTCTTTACACAGTACCTGTTTACAACTAGTGGACGGAGGCAACTGATCATTTAACTTGGTACCTGTCATTTCAGTCATCTACACTTAAAGCAAATAAGAATTCAGTGTTATAATGTATTGCAAAATTGTTGATAAAATCAATCCCGTAGCCTAATTTCATTTTTCATGTAGAACCTAGTTAAGTCACAACATTCATTCTTAATTATTTATTCATTGAACTCTACAAAAATAAGTAAACAGGCTTCATATCTACAATATGATTCACGGAATAAATGACTTCCTTTTACCTTCCAGATTCTGAAAGCGATGCAGATCAGTTTAATCTTGGTGCAGGTCATGATAGCAGTGCCCTCAGTGACAGCAATGATGAGGGCAGAGGTGATAGCTATGTCCCTTTCTTCTCTCAGAAGAGAACATTGGAAACTTCAGATGATGAAGGAGCTAACAGACCAACAAAGGTTCCAAGAGGACCTCGTACAAAACCAAGTTCCCTGGCCAATAATGCTGGAGTAAGTATTTGGTTTATAATTTAACAGAATTAATTGAACATTGGACAAAATGCCTTGCCGTTATTTACAATGAGGTAGCTATATTTTCTCTCTCTCAGAGATTCTTAAGTTAAATTCAGGATATTGTGAGGAAATCTTTTGAAAGGGTAATAACTAG
>NC_068991.1:6268958-6270247 GCF_001194135.2 Octopus bimaculoides | reverse complement strand
TCTATTCTATACTATATATTTCATTTTATTTATAAATCTTTTATTTTTTTTTTTTTACAATTTTAGAAGATAGGTTAGGGTTAAGGGTTATCTTACACATTTTTTGCCTCAGTGGAAATTGAGAAATTCTAAATAATCAATTTTCTGTTTCTTTAGAAAAAACAAAACAGAAATCTCAGTTACAGTCAAATGAGTGCTTCTGATTCCTATGAAGGATTCAAAAAACATGGCATATTGGATTTAAATTCAGAAGTAAAAGGTCAGTCAGTAATTTTCATAAAATCTTAATCAATTGGGGGTCATAAGTATATTTTTATTTTACTCCTTACAGCTGATGTCACTGTAAAACCCCTAATTACTTTGTTGGATGGTTAATTGGCCTTTCAAATCAGATCCTCCTGTCTTAGTTCCTTTCGAGTGTTGGGCCTCACAGAGGTAAGGTGGCTGAGTTCCTTTCGAGTGTTGAGCCTCATGGAAGCAAAGTGGCGGTGCTCCAGCATGGCCACAGTCAAATGACTGAAACAAGTAAAAGAGTAAAAGAGTAGTGTTATAAATAATGGAAGGAAACATGGAACAAAGTAGTGACTTCATTATCGTTATCATCATTTAACTGTGGTATGTATTAACTGGTGTATATATCATCATCATCATCATTTAAAGTCTCATGATTAATGGTCAGCTGCCTTGGTCTGCCTGTTTACGACTAAGTGGATTGAGGCAACTGGCTATCTTGGTAACAAACACAATACAGTGTCGGTTGCCGTAGTTGAACTGTCAACTCTCTCAACTCAGCCGTCGATAAAATCAAGCCCATAACCTAATTTTATTTTTCATATAGAACCCAGTTTTAAGTCTTAAAACATCCATGGAAAAGGCATGAATGTCACAACCTCTTAATCACTTATCCATTGAATCTCCCTAACAAAATTTAACATACGGGTTTCATATCCACAGTATGATTCACGGAATAAATGACTTCCTTTTACCTTCCAGATTCTGAAAGCGATGCAGATCAGTTTAATCTTGGTGCAGGTCATGATAGCAGTGCCCTCAGTGACAGCAATGATGAGGGCAGAGGTGATAGCTATGTTCCTTTCTTCTCTGAGAAGAGAACATTGGAAACGTCAGATGATGAAGGAGCTAACAGACCAACAAAGGTTCCTAGAGCACCTCGTACAAAACCAAGTTCCTTGACAGATAACACGGGAGTAAGTAATTGATTTATTATTCAACAGAATCTTTTGAACATTGGACAAAGTGCCTTGCATATTTTCAAGTGGAAGGTTTTT
>NC_068991.1:6254175-6268344 GCF_001194135.2 Octopus bimaculoides | reverse complement strand
CAAAAATGTCCTGTGGGCCTCATTTTACCCATCACTGGCATAGCCTGTCACTTATCTTTCAGTGTTTGTTAAAGCATTTCTTTCTTTCTTTCTTTTACAATTTTAGAAGTTGAAGTATGTCTTATCTTACACTTTGTTATTTTTATCTCACTAGAAATTGGAAATTCTAAATAATCAATTTTCTATTTCTTTAGAAAAAACAAAACAGAAATCTCAGTTACAGTCAAATGAATTCCTATGGAGGATTCAAAAAGCATGGCATATTGGATTTAAATTCAGAAGTAAAAGGTCAGTCAGTAATTTTCATAAAATCCTAATCAATTGCGTATCATAAGTATATTTTACTCTCTACAGCTGGTGTCACTATAAAACCTCTAATTACTTTGTTGGTCGGCTGGCTGGTTGGTTGGCCAGTCAATTCTGATCAAACAGATTTGTAATCAAAGGTATTCCTCTTTTTCTTTTATGCATCACTGACAACATTATCGGATGTGTCTCTTCATTATTCCTAACATGGCAGGGTATGAATTGGGTTTAAATATTTGGTTAAAGTCATTAATTATTGTTCATACAAATGTGGAAAGAACTGAAGAATTTATGACTTGAAATATCTAATTGTGTTTTTCAATGAAAGGTTTCTCTTTTTTATTAAATGCCTTCTTCAGACTCCGATAGTGAACCTGAGCCACAAGCATTGTTATCTGGCCACGAGAGCACAACATTCAGTGACAGCAATGATGAAGGGAAGCCGGAACTATTTTCTGGTTCCTTTTCTGCAAAACAATCAGAAGATTCACAGAAAGAACAAACTGCCAACCAATTCCAGCATGCACAAAATGCTTCCTACAGTGAAACCAGTTTAAAAATTATGGTAAGCAGAACCCTTTACTGTGTTGAATTGATAATATTTTGTATTTTCATAGAGACAGTACACATTTGTACCTCTTTAAAATTGCAGAATGAAGGAATGAGAAAAAGTCTCTATTTTTCACTACAACTGATTCAGTTTTATAACCATTTTCAACATTGTAAATTATGGATGCTTCCCTCCTGTTACAGATACCATTACTTGACCACTTCTAACTATAATTTTGTGATGAATCAGCCAAGATGTTTTTGTGTAAACTACTTTAAGAATTTAAAATATCACTGCTGTATCATGACGATGGTGGTGACAACGGCAGCAGCAGCACCACCACCACCACCACCATCATCACCACCACCACCACCACCACCATCATCATCATCATCATCATCATCACCACCACCACCACCACCATCATCATCACCACCATCACCATCATCATCATCATCATCACCACCACCACCACCACCACCACCACTACCACCACCATCATCATCATCATCATGGCCATCAACATTGTCAGTGAATTAGATGAGCAAGGTTTCATAACTGCTTGTGGCTCTGAGTTCAGTTTTTACACAAATTTGGCAATCCAGTCATTTCTCATTGCTTGATGAATTATGTATCTTTGCAGTGAATTTCTACCTAAAATTTTTAACTAGTTCTTAAGTCTAAAAGAAAAATAGAGTATACCATGAATCATTCACATTTCCTTACGATATAATTTTTCAGATATTTTCATTTATGATTCTGGCTGTAATAGTGTTATAATATTATTATCTACCTGCAATATTGTTTGTGATTTTATTGATATTTTCTCACTCTCTCTTCTTTGCATTGACAGGCTAAAATGGGTTACCAAGATGGTAAAGGTCTTGGTAAAAATGCCCAAGGTCGTGTTGAAATTGTAGAAGCATCTAAGCAGAGAGGCCGACGTGGTTTTGGTCTTTATCCAAAAGCATTTTTGAAAACCGAAATGAAATGGGATCCAAATGAAGAAGAGGTAACAGTTTGTCATTAATTTAAAAAAAAGAACAAAACAGAATTTTAGCAAGAAAAGATATGCCTCTAATATTAGAGTTAACTATTAACTATTTTTTTTGCCCTTAAAGATTTCTGTAATCGAGACTGTTGACTGGATGAAACCTTGTACAGATCCTATGCCATTGTTAGAAGAACTTCGGACATGGAAAGCAACTGGAAAAGTAAGTTTTAATGTACTAGTATTGCTTCGAAAATGTCCTGGGTAAGACTTTAAACTAATCCAGTCGTGGGGTCCTGGGTCAGGACTTCCATGGTTTTGAAGAGCAGTCACTAATGTTCCAGGGTCTTCTCTGATCGGCAGTAGTAACACCTGTCAGGACCCCAGCTATGGGTTAATCAGCATTTTATGGAAGAAAGCCCAAGCACCAACCTTCACCTTGTGAGTACCTTGGGAAAAGAAAACGTTTTGGGGAGTCAACCTTGGCAGCAAATATGAGCAATTACTAGCATCAGGTTTGATGTCAAGAAATCGATCATTTGAAGAATACAGATAATAAAGGAAGGATGCTTGGAAAATAGATTCTTAAAGGAAACTCTCTTTTACTTGTTTCAGCCATATTGACTGCAACCATGCTGGAGCACCACCTTTAGTCGAGCAAATCGACCCCAGGACTTATTCTTTGTAAGCCTAGTACTTATTCTATTGGTCTCTTTTGCTGAACCGCTAAGTTACGGGGACATAAACACACCACCATCGGTTGTCAAGCGAGGTTGGGGGACAAACACACACACACAAACACACACACACACACACACACACACACATATATACATATATACGATGGGCTTCTTTCAGTTTTCATCTACTAAATCCACTCACAAGGCTTTGGTTGGCCCGAGGCTATAGTAGAAGACACTTGCCCAAGGTGCCACGCAGTGAGACTGAACCTGGAACCATGTGGTTGGTAAGCAAGCTACTTACCACACAGCCACTCCTACGCCTATTCATATTTTCTAAGTGAAAAATATTCATTGTGGAGACAAGGATCTCTGCTATTTTATTCAACAAGTCCATGCATAAAAGACTAATCACTATTAATTTTATTTGCAGAAAAAGACAATTATAGATGATGAATTGAATTTTGTTTCAAGTGAATTGTTGAGTGGAATCCTGGATTCTAAAGTAAGTGCCTTTTACCGTTTACTTGTTTCAGTCATTGGACCACAGTCATGCTGAGGCACCCTGTACTTTATTTGTTAAGCCTGATACTTATTCTATTATCCTTTTTTGCTCCAGTGCCTACTTTGGCATGGTTTCTCTGGTTGGATGCCTTTCCAAGCACCAGCCACTTTACAGTGTGTATCTGGTGCTTTTTTTTTGTGCCACCAGTACAAGTGAGGATACTCCTGGGCCTTCCTCTTCCACAAGTTCCTTCCATTTTAAATGATTGGCACTTTTGTATGCAACTCTTCACATCCATCTGCATCACATGACCAAACCAGTATATTCTCCTCTCTCTTGCACACTGCTGCATCTAATTCTTCTTATGCCCAACTTTTCTCTCAATACACTAGCGCTCCATCACACTTCTATACTGACATTGCACATCCAGCAGACCATACTAGCGTCATTCCTCTCTAGTCTTTGCATGTCTTTTGCATTCAGGACCCATGTTTCACTTCTGTTCTCTAATTTTTTATATATGTTCTAATGATGGTTTTTGTTCATTTATTTATATTTATTTATTTTGTCAGAACATTTTTGATGAACTGGAAAGTGAAGAGATGCGTAAAGCTCGCTCAAGATCTAACCCTTACGAAACAATACGAGGTGTTATTTTTCAAAATAGGTAAGAAACATGAACTCAGATTTAAGTTAGTCTGTGGAATAATTTTCTTCGGTTGGAATATCTTTTCAATTAGTCTGATCAATACTTAAAGTATTGAATATCAGGCATGAGGGAAACCTTTTGAATATCAGAGACAAAAGTGAATAAAAACCTTCTGATTTGAGAGAAAGAATGAATCTTGAATCTTCTAAATACATGCTTCTTAGATTAGCTTCTTAAGGCTTAACCATTTATCATTCATATTAATCTGTCAAATGTAAAGCTTATTTATTCACATTGTTTTGAATTAACTAAATATACAGTATTGAATTTTATTGAAGAATTTTCCAGTATATCACATATAATATGATCATGTTTAATATTCCAGGGCAGCTATGAAGATGTCCAACATCGATGCTGTTTGTGACTTCATGTTAACTCAACCAAAATCTAAAACTGGGGTAAGATGAATTTTCCAATAATTTCACTTTTTGTTCTTTTTATGTTACCCCTTCACTCTACATCTTGTCACTGCTGTGTCTAAATAATTCCATCTCCGTGTCTGTTCTTTCTCTTCCATTCACAGCAACCATTGGTTTCTTCAAACAGTTTGCTCTATTTTGCTGATATTTGTGCTGGGCCTGGTGGCTTCAGTGAATATGTTTTGTGGAGACGAAAAGGGGATGCAAAGGGGTTTGGCTTAACTTTGCGGGAATGCAATGATTTTAAACTTGAAGAATTTTTTGCTGGTCCCAGTGAGATGTTTGAACCACATTATGGTGAGTTTCGTTTGATAGGAATCTATTTACTATCTGTTTTATCTATAACAATTTTTCTTTATTCTGATCATCATCATCGTCATCATCATCAACATTTAATGTCTGTTCTCTCAGCTGCCGTGCCATGGGCCAAAGCATACAATAGCTGAAATGTAGTGAAAACAACAATCAAGATGAGGACACCAGTTTGACTAATGTAAAATCCCTTAGAGGGTTGGATTCACAACCCCTAACGTTCTTAGTGTATGTAATAATATATTTATTTCATTTCAAGTGATCCCTCTTCTAAGATAACCTTGATAGACTGTGTCACTTGTTCGTCATTACATCAATTATATCAATGTTTCTTCGAACCTCTTGTGTGGCATTGTTATTGATGATGATGATGCTAATAATAAGCATAAACACATTCTTCATCAATTCTCTTCTTTTAGGTGCTGACGGTACGGGAGATATATACAAAACAGAAAACCAAAAAGCTTTTGAAAAATTTGTGAAAGAGAATACAGAAAGCAAAGGTGTACATTTTGTGATGGCGGATGGAGTGAGTATCATGTTTTGAGATGGAATTTGATGTTAGATATATCTTGTGGAGGTGTGTGGTTTAGTGGTTTGGGTACTTGGCTTTTGATCATAAAGCCATGAGTTCAATTCCCAGCAGTGCATTGTACCCTTGATCCAGGTACTTTATTTTACATTGTTCCATTCCACTTAGTTTGGCAAAAATAAATAGCACCTGTTATTTCAAGAGGTCAGCCTTGTCACAGCCTGTGTCACGCTGAATCTCTCTCAGAACTACATTAAGGGTATGTGTGTCTGTGGAGTACTCAGTCACTTGCACATTCATTTCATGAGCCAGATCAACTGGAACACTTATTGTCTTTACCTGATGGAGTGCCAGTTAAAAATAAAAGCATCTTGATGTTATACTTGTCTTTTGTAAATGTTTATTCAGTTATCAGGTTACTACCTTAATTTGGAACAGTCTACAGAACTGATTTTTGAGAATCGGTTTTATGCAAGTTTATCCTTGGTTTTGGCAGCATTAAATTTTCAATATAAACAGAGAAAATTACTCAGAATAGTTTAGTAGAGAAATGTAAATTATTGGATGTGTATGAAAATATCAACAAAAAGCAATCTGCTTTGAGGAATATTAATTGCTAAAACAAACGTCTCCAGAGATTTCTGCTTACAATATTAATATATGGTTTAGTATTTATCTTGTCTTTTTTTTTAAAAATCACTAAAATTGTAAGAATACCAGCTTTTAAAATATTTTCATATTCATATGTATGGAGGTGGAGGCCCTTACAATTAAATACCTTGCTCAAGGGTACAGTGCAATATTTTCAAACAAATATAATAATGACAAGTTTAAAATGTAATTTTATGTTCTTTACCTCATAAGAAGTTAGAAACTTTGAGGGAATGTGATATAATTTGTTTTTAATGATTGAACCAGACATAGATAAAGCAATAATAACATGTAGATATTGGGTTTAAAACCCCTTTCGATAGAAAAAAATTGAGGGCTGTTTGAGGAATTTGAACCCTTGTATGTAAATAGCCTTTAAGTTTTTTTCTATCCAAAGGATTTTTAACCCAGTGTTTACAAGCTAATATCTATAATTTTATGTGTTAACACTTATCTTTGAAAGTGACATAATTTATCTTAATATTATTCTCATTCATAAAATTAATGCATATATTTTCTTATTAATTATACTAAATATTCTCAGTTAAATAACAGACTCTCGTTATATTTTTCAGGGATTCTCTGTGGAAGGACAAGAGAATATACAGGAGATTTTATCTAAACAACTTTATTTGTGCCAATTTCTCACAGCCTTGTTAGTATTAAGAGACGGTAAGACATCCTTTTTTCATATAAGTGATTTTGTTGGCTATTTTCCCATAGACAGAAGCACCCCTCCAAATTGTAATATGTCAGTCTAGCTGAATCATAGCTGCATAGGTAGGATCTGTTTTTCAACGAATTTAAGTACCTTGTCTCACAAGGGATGTACAATTAATAAAACCCTGTTTCATTCACATCAGAAACAAAGTCTTGGGTTCAGGGTGGTAGTTGTTCTTGTCTATTGAGTGCTGATGTCAGTTTGTTCTGTAGTGCTGCTTGTAACATGCAACCCAATACAACCGGTTGCACGGTCATTATCCCCCTAATTAGGCCTGACTGGGTAAAAAGAAAGATCTACAAAACAAATTGTATCTTCTAGAATATCAGATAAATATTGGTTTCAAATTTTGGTACAAGCCTAGAAGTTCCTTTTGAGTGTTAGGTCTCACAGAGGCAACGACCTAGACCTTTGGCAGTATGTCGTGCTTGTGAAGAAGACCCAACAAGCCAAGCAAAATTGCAGCCATGGCAGATACCGGTGTCACACAAATGGCACCCGTGCCAGTGGCACATAAAAGCACCCATTACACTCTTGGAGTGGTTAGCATTAGGAAAGGCATCCATCCGTAGAAAACCTGCCAAATCAGACTGGAGTCTGGTGCAGCCTTTCAGCTTACCAGTCCTGGTCAAGCCATCCAACCCATGACAGCATGGACAACGGATGTTAAATGATGATGATGATGCAAACCAATACTTACATATGGCACAGGATGTTACTATTACATCATGAAAACAAAACCTTTGAAGAAATCTCTGTTTAGTTTTTCGATTAAAATTACCTCCTTTCCACTATTGTTTTGTTTTGTTTGTTTTAGATGGCCATTTTGTGTGTAAATTATTCGATATCTTCACACCATTCAGCGTTGGTCTGGTCTACTTAATGTATCGGGCTTTCCATCAAATTGCAATTTTCAAGCCAGTTACCAGCCGTCCTGCAAACTCTGAACGGTATTTTCTGATTTTCTTTTCTTTAATCATATTTTTCTTTTGACTTCCCTACTTAGCTATTTTTGAAAATATGTTACTCCTTTGGAAATATGCTGTGCATGAGAAGACCTGGCAAGCCAAGTGAGACCATAACCGTGGCCTATGCTAGTGCAGCATAACCAGCCCATTTAAGAGTACCCTTCAATCACTGGGCAATAAACTGTACTTGTGGAGACCTGTTGAGTCAAGTGAAATCATTATCATGGCTGATGCCAGTACCGCCTGACTAGCACCCATGCCGGTGACACGTAAAAAGTACCGTTCAAGCGTGGCCATTGCCAGTGCCGCCTGACTGGTCCCATGCCAGTGGCACATAAAAAGCACCATTCGAGTGTGGTCGATGCCAGTGCTACCTGACTGGTAACAGTGGGTAAACCTGTGTTTACTCTTTGTTAATTTTCAAACTCTTTTTTTTTCATTTGTAGATCAGCTGTCTTTATAAATTGAAGGCATCTTGTTTGAATAAATAACTGTCATGTGATATTTTCCGTTTTATAGGTATATCATCTGTAAGGCATTGCGTACAGATGCAGAGCCAATAAAACAATACTTGCATGAAATTAATCTGGAATTGTTGCAAATGGATGACGATGAATGTGATATCAATGATATTGTACCTCTAGAGACACTTCTGGATGGTAGATTCTATGAATATATCAGAAGTTCTAATGATCTGTAAGTAGAAACGTTTTGTTACTCTGTTGTCTTGTAGTTTTTGTTTTTGCCTTTATAAAAATAAGTTATAAAACTAGTTTGTTTTTGTATTATGTATGTATGTGTGTGTAGTGGAGGCGCAATGGCCCAGTGGTTAGGGCAGCGGACTCGCGGTTGTAGGATCGCGGTTTCGATTTCCAGACCGAGCATTGTGAGTGTTTATTGAGCAAAAACACCTAAAGTTCCACGAGGCTCCGGCAGGTGGTGGTGGCGAACCCTGCTGTAGTCTTTCACCACAACTTTCTCTCTCGCTCTTTCTTCCTGTTTCTGTTATACCTGTATTTCAAAGAGCCAGCCTTGTCACACTCTGTGTCACGCTGAATCTCCCCAAGAACTATGTTAAGGGTACACATGTCTGTGGAGTGCTCAGCCACTTGCACGTTAATTTCACTAGCAGGCTGTTTCGTTGATCGGATCAACTGGAACCCTCGTTGTCGTAACCGACGGAGTGCCATGTGTGTGTGTGTGTGTTTGTCACTACTACCACATGTTGACAACTGGTGTTGGTTTGTTTACATCCCTCTAACTTAGCTCTTTAGCAAAAGAGACTGATAGAATAAGTACCAGACTTAAAAAAAAAAAAACATAAGTACCGGTTCTAACTAAAACCCTTCAAAGCAGTATCCCAGCATGGCCACAGCTCAATGAATGAAACAGGTAAAAGAAACATAAAAGACAAATTTTCTGTCAGAGAATTTTACGGAGAAGTCCTTCTAAGCATGGCACTACCATTTTTAGTGTTGCACTTTTACTCCCTGAGACAATACTACATGTGACTGTAAATATTGGTTTCCTCTCATGCAGCATAATTAATTAAAACATAATTAAAATTAATCAAAACATACAAGTTCAGTGCACAAAACTTTTACAGAGATTAACCCTTTAGCATTCAGATTACTCAGATTGCTTTGAAATAATCGTGGATTATGTCACAGCTTTGGGATTTCAATTATGTGATTGTTTACTTTTAGAATAACATTGTAAGGTAGGCGCGAAAGGCTTGATCTGGCTGGTTTCAACATAAAACTGGTAGAATATTTGGGCCAGATATGGCCAGTTTAAATATTAATGAGTTAAGAAAAGCAATGTATATTTTTGTGCTTTATGATAATTATATAAAACATTTTTCAAATTTATTGATTTTTGTTGTAATATTTCTTCAGCACTTGAATTGGTATTTAATAATTTTTTAAATGATTTTCTTTTTTGTATTTTTTTTTTTCAGTTTGGCAAAGAAACAAATTAATAATCTAAGGAAAATCCATTCTTTTGCCTTAGACACGTAAGTTCTTAGAATTGAAACTGTTTTCTAACTGCATCTGTACAAGTTAGAAGTTATAGGGTTGTGGAATTTTATTGTCGAGTCACTGCCTTTGCCATATTCCAACTTATACATACACACACGCACACACACACACACACACACACACACACACTTTTAGTTTCCATCTACCAAATCCATTCACAAGGTTTGGGTCAGCCTGAAGCTATAATATAAGACACTTATCCAAGGTGCCATACAGTGGGGATTGAACCTGAAACCATGTGGTTAGGAAGCAAACTTCTTATTTCTTTACTGCCCATAAGGGGCTACACACAGATGGGACAAACAAGGACAGATAAACAGATTAAGTCGATTATATCGACCCCAGTGCGTAACTGGTACTTATTTAATCGACCCTGAAAGGATGAAAGGCAAAGTCAACCTCGGTGGAATTTGAACTCAGAACATAGCGGCAGACGAAATACTGCTAAGCATTTCGCCCGACAGAACTGAAAAGTAGGGATCCAACTGAACAAAAGCAAAAAAGACAATCAATAGTCAAGATGGCCTATGTTCCACAGAGAGTGAAGATGCTTAAGTAATAATAGCAAACAATACTGAAAAAGACAACACGACCAACATGAAGAAGGGGTGGCATTTGTAAGAATTTATGTGAATATTTAAATTATCTTCATCATCCAATCTATAAATTAGTCATATGGAGAATTGAATATGAAAACTGTTTGAAAGAAATTCCTTGTTTTCGATTAATTCTTGCACAATTTAATTTCTTCTTTTGTTCCACTATTTTAGCAATCGTCATGAGTATTCTCAGAAAGATATCAGAAAGCAGTGTTTGCAACTGTGGAAGGTAATTGTGCTTTGGCTAATTATTTCATAGTACCTCCTTCTTTTCTCTGTCTCTCTTTGCTCATTTTCCCACCACTATCATCTTTGTCATCGTCACCACCCCTCCTCCTCTTCTTATTATTCTATTTTTATTATTATTGTAGATTCCTGATAATGTGAGAGTTGCCCCGGCAAAAGGAAACCCAAGCATTATATTTTCAAAGCTGATGGAGGTAGGGAGGAGTTAAAGGAACTTAATTTTACTGTTTTTTTTTTTACTTTCCTTGAAGTAAATATCAGTGAGATAGAGAGAGAGATTGCTTAAGGTGTTGGAATGTTGATCGAAAGAGCAGCATTTTTGCTAATGAGGACTAATGAATGAAAAATATTTAAACAAAGGCAAAATATGAAATTGTAATTAATATATAGTGCCTTCTTTTAATTACAGGAAGATTGTAACATGTATCATCTGACATATGAAGATTTAACTCCTGCTAAACTGAAAACTGTAAAAAGCTTATATGATTATCGATGTTTTGTAACTGGAAGTGAAAATCGTTATTTTATTTTAGGACTTGGGGTAAGTTTTATTTCTGTACTGTTTTCTTTGTTATAATATCTCTCCTCATAGTTTTCTGACAATAATTTAACCCTTTAGTGTTCAGATTACTCTGTCAAATATATCACCGTCGTTTAACGTCCGCTTTCCATGCTGGCATGGGTTGGATGGTTCGACCGGGGTCTGGGAAGCCAGGAGGCTGCAGCAGGCTCCAGTCTGATCTGGCAAGGTTTCTACAGCTGGATGCCCTTCCTAATGCCAACCACTCCGAGAGCGTAGCGGGTGCTTTTTACGTGCCACTTGCACGAGGGCCATTTAAGTGGTACTGGCATCAACCACGTTCAAATGGTGCTTTTTACGTGCCACCGGCATGGGAGTCAGTCAGGTGGCACTGGCAATGACCACACTCGAATGGTGCTTTTTATGTGCCACCGGCATGGGAGCAAGTCAGGCAGCACTGGCAACGATATAATGCTTATTCATTCACATTGTTTTGTATTAATTATGCATTATCTATTAGCTTTCAGATTTTGATGATGTGATTATTTTTTTTTTTTGAATGATATTGTAGGGTAGGTGCAAGTGGTCAGATCTGGCCAGTTTAACATAAAACTGGTGGAATGTACAGGCTTAATATGGTTGGTTTGAATGCTAAAAAGAGTTAAAATCTTACAGTGGATTTATGTAAAGTCATTCATTTTGATTCCCTGACTGGTAGCACTTTGTGTTCTTAAGCAAAACTCTTCATTTCACATTGCTCCAGTCTACTCAGCTGTAAATGGGTCACCCTGTGACAGACTACCCTCCTGCTTGCCTAGACAGTGGGATGGCCTCATTTGAAAGCAAAAACGATGCAAAGTACATTGTGACCAGTGATGTTTACTGGCTGATACCGTGATCACGTGATGTAACTAAATACATATTTTGTTGGATTATAACTAATGCCATTTTCCTTTCTTTTTTTTTTTTCAGAGGGGACATGTTTGTTTTTGGAATGGTAATCAAAGCAGCAATTGGTGTAAGATTGAAGATAAACAAATTCATATTGAATTACCTTCAGAGACTTTATTAGAAGCTGAGATAGTCCAGGAATTCCAAGGAGAAGTGAGTAACATACAACATCTTACTTTGGATGGTTAATCTCTTTAATCCTTTCATGATCAAATTTTTTTCTAATTTTGAGACCATGAGTTTTTTTTTAGCGTTGGCCCTCACGCAGGCAATGACCAAGATTTTTGGCTTATGTCGTGTGTGAAAAAAAGACCCATCAAACCAAGTAAAATCACAGTCGTGGCAGATAATGGTCTCACCAAAATGGCAAGCCAAAACAGACAAATGGAACCTGGTGCAGCCCCTGGCTTTGCCAGTTCCTATCAAGACGTCCAGCATGGGAAATAGGACATTAAATGGTGGTGATGGTTGTGGTTGTTGTTGTTGTTTGAAAATAACATTTTCTAATGATTTTTTTTTTTGTTACACTTAGGGAAAGGGACAGAAAAAACAAATGACAGTCCATGTTTTAGATGCCTATTTTCTCTGTGGTGACAATGTACAGAAACTACATTTCAATGAAAGGTAAGTTGCTCCTATTTATTTTGGTAAATAGTGTTGTTGTTTTAAAGCAAAGAGAAATTCGTTTGATTTCACTGGTTTTAGAAAATATTGATTGTTATTTTTTACATTATTTACATTGGATGGACATGTGTCCTCATCTTGTCTGTCGTGACCATAACGTTTCGGCTGATTTACTCTCCAGCCTTCATCAGGTGTCCTGGTGGAATTTTGAACCCAACCCTGGGTTCTTATTCCTGGGTTCAAAATTCTATCATGACACCTGATGAAGGCCGGAGAGTAAATCAGACGAAACATAGTGGTAACGACAGACAAGATGAAGACACATATCCGTCCAATGTAAATAATTTAAAGGATTCTTCATTCCCTAAAATATAGAACTGTTATTTATTTTGTTATGTGTTTTTTACTTGTTTTCATGTATCTTTTAGCAGTCATTGGACTGCTTTGATGGGTTTTAGCGAAACAGATTGACCTCAGTACATGTTTTTTTTAAAGTCTGGTACTTATCTATCAGTTCTTTTGCCAAACTGCTAAGTTCCGGGGAGATAAGCAAACCAACACCGGTTGTCAAGTGGCAACAGGGAACAAGCACAAAAACGAACATACACATCACACACACACACACACACACACACATGCATGCATGCATGCACACAATTAGACACACACGTGATGGGCTTCTTTTAGTTTCCTTTCACTCTCAAGGCTTTGGTCATAGTATAGTAGAAGACATTTGCCCTGGTTGTATCTATGGAAGCTAATGTGCCACAGTAAAATTTATATTTCATTTGGAATCTGAATGAAGGAAAGCAAAATCTTTACATTTTTTTAACTAAAAAAATATTATTTATTATTAATATTTTCAGAATTGAAAGGCTAAAGAAATTTGTAAAGGCTATTACGAAGACAACTCGTTCTGATTTAGCTCCAATTAGTGTGCCTGAAATATACAGAATGGAAGAGATTCACAAAATATTTGACAGGTTAGTGTGGTTTTGTTTTATGTTGAAACTCTTTCAATATGGTTCCTATTAGGAATGGTATTATTTGCATTTGTGGAACCATTTAATTCTTTGAAATAAATAAAGAGAGGCAGTGAGATTTGGCTGTGTGTTGCTATGAAACAGCTGCCACTGAGGAGACGAGGCATGTCAAAATAATGTGATCTGGCATTTCCAGTGCCTGTAGCAGATGATTCTCGTCTGCCAGTGATATATATGTGTGTGCTTTTATGCACCATGCATCCATATGAGAAGTTCCCTCAAGGTAAATAATGCAGTATTTGATGGTCTAATAAAACATCCACATTAAGTTGGATTTAAAGATTGCCTTTTGGTATTAATATTGCTTCTATCACTAATAATTATTTTTGTAAAATTATATATTTTTGAACTTAAATCTCATCTTTAATCCATTTGATACCAACCTACATGAAACTACCTTTGGTTCTTTTATACACTTTTCCTTTTTTAAAGTGATCTAAGTTGAAAACTTCCATCAAAATTTAATGTTAATTTCCACACCCAAAATCAACTTAACAAATGACAAAGTTATTTTATTAACTTCTTTGTTATTTTCAAAATTAGTTTAAACAAGAACAATATATTCTAATAGAAATACGGTAACAAAAGGATTAAGGTGAGTTATCAACTGTCAGGACACTGCATCTAAATATTTTTATTGTGTTTTTTTTTTTTTCTTTCACAGGTTGGAAATGAAGTTAGTAAAAGGTCAATCGCGCTTCAGACGTCTTTGTTACTGTAAAGAGAAAAAGCATTATTTCCTACCGTCTGGAGTTCACTTTGTAAAAATTACCAAAGGTATATATACACGGATACCTCTG
>NC_068991.1:6242438-6254165 GCF_001194135.2 Octopus bimaculoides | reverse complement strand
TGCACCAGGCTCCAATCTGATCTGGCAAAGTTTCTACAGCTGGATGCCCTTCCTAATGCCAGCCACTCTGAAGCCTGATGCAGTTCTGTGGATCGGCAGATTCTATCAAACTGTCCAACCCATACCAACATAGAAAATGGACATTAGATGATGATGATGATATTGTTGAAAAGTGCATTTAATTTTGTTGATGTCATAAGGATATTTATAAACTTTCAGAGAATGTAAAATAATTCTTTATTGGAATAGTGGATCTTGAAGCATACAAGGCTATAAATAATAGCATGCAAATATTGGGTTAAAGAATCCTTTGGATAGAAAAAGTCAAAGGTTACCTGTGGGACTTGATCCCACATCCCTTGCAACCATAACAGACATTCTACCATTGGATCAATGCAATACTTCAAATTTCTTTATCCATTTTATGAACTTTATTCTTAGCAGCGGGAATTGTATGTTGTTGATGTTATAAGAATTTTATAAACTTTTCAGAGAATGTGAAAATAATTGTTTTTTGGAATAGTGGATCTTGAAGCACATAAATAAGAATATGTTAGTGAAGCTGAGTCAATAGATAGGGATTCCAGCTAGATGAAATCTCCAAGTGGTTTCAAAGCACAAATCTGCGATATCCAAGTGGCTACAAAGTATGGGCAGAATGGCATCCAGGAGTCATGACCTGGATGTGGCCCTTGGTCCCCTTAGAGTGTAAGAAGTTAAGGGCCAAAGCACTTGCCTGAGCAGGGTTTCTTCTCTGTAAACCTTCTGCTGTTCAGCTCTCTTGAGAGTTTCTCACCAATATAAATATTTATTTTTTTATTGCCCTCAGGGGGCTAAACATAGAGGGGACAAACAAGGACAGACAAAGGGATTAAGTTGATTATATTGATCCCAGTGCGTAACTGGTACTTATTTAATCGACCCCGAAAGGATGAAAGGCAAAGTCGACCTCAGCGGAATTTGAACTCAGAGCATAACGGCAGACGAAATACTGCTAAGCATTTTTCCCGGTGTGCTAACGATTCTGCCATCATCATCATCATTCAAAATACATTTTTCATGCTGCTAGGGGTTGGATAGCTTGACAGGAGCTGCCAAGCCAGAGGACTTCAGCATGGTTTTTACGATTAGATGCCCTTCCTAACAACAATCACTTGAATGTAAATATTCAGTTGAAAAACCGTTTTGGAAAGAAAAGGTCAAAGGTTGATCACGGGACTCTAGAACACACATTTCCTATAAACATGACATTTAATTTTGTTTTTTAACCTCTTATTGTCCAAGAATATGTAAAGTTTGAAGAAATAGCAAGCTAATCATATGATTCCACTTTCAGATCCGTGGACAATGTGTCTTAGTAAGTCTTCAAACACAAAGTATTTTTTCGATACATCTTCTGGTGTGTCAACTTATGTATTTCCTGCAGATGCTATAACAAACACCAGGTAAGATATGACTTTATCTTTTAACACCATATTTCTTAATGCTAACCTGATGATGGGGTGGGGATAATCTTGAGAATACAGGACAACAAATCGCAGAATCTGAGCACAGATATAGTTGTTTAGTCACTTTGTAACCATGTTCCAGATTCAATCTCACTCCATGGCACCTTGGACTTGGGTGGACTTGCGAATGAAATTCAGGAGGTGGAAACTAAGCGGAAGCCCATTGGATGTGGCTGTTTGTGTGTGTATGTGTAACAGGCATAACTGTGTGGTAAGAAGCTTCCTTACCAACCACATGGTTCCGGGTTCAGTCCCACTGTGTGACACCTTGAGCAAGTGTCTTTTACTATAGCCTTGAGCTGACCAAAGCCTTGTGAGTGGATTTGGTAGATGGAAATTGGAAGAAGCCCTTCATGTGTGTGTGTAACAGGCATAACTGGGTGGTAAGAAGCTTGCTTCCCAACCACATGGTTCCGGGTTCAGGGCTGGTATGGTGCCCATTCTCCTTTGCTATCTTGGAGCTGGATTTTCTACAGGGGAGCATGCCCTTGCTTACCCCCAACCTCAGTTTCTAGATACAAATGGTCCTGAGACCAAGGCCTTTACCATGATTTTTAAGAAATGTGGTGGAAAACTAGATTAGGAAGGCAGGGATGCTACTCCCTGAGACCCCTTTTGGAGCCTCCTACTCTGATGGTTAGGGGGGGGTCTCCGAGAGTGGAGTGAGCAAATTGTTTTATTACATAAATTTACAATTACTTCACCAAATTATGTAAGAGGTAAATGATAATGTTGTAATTTAATATCATGCTATTTAATTCATCTGGAATATTTTGTCCAGTTTCTCTAAAATACTCTTAGTGTTCTTCAAACTTGTCAAATGACCATGTCTGTTATTTACTTGCAGAGATTGCCGAATAAACGGAATCCGTTGGAAATGGCAAGAAGGAGTAAGAGTGCACGACTCCCAGCCTACAACACAAGACAGAGACAAGTTTTCAAAAGAAGACATTCTTCAGTTTATCCAAGATAAAATCAACAAATGAGAATAATTCCATTGTTATTCCTTCCCACAAGAAAATGAAATCCATCCCCCACTAATTTTTTGATAAACATTTATAACCCATGCTATTGTATCTCACATTTTATTCCAAATTTATATTTTATTATCATTTGAGAATAACCACCAAACGGCCAAAACGCATTCAATTATAAAATTTGAATGTATGGTATCATAAAATAAAAGTAAAAACATTCCAATTATTAATACAACACCCTTTAATGAGTATTGTATTAATATTTTCGATAACTTTTGCTTATCACTCATTCTGTCTAATTGAAGTGACTTCGTTAAGTAGGATTTATCTTTGTCTCAGTTATTTGATTTTGGCCATGCTGGGGCACTGCCTTGGGATTATTTATTTATTTATTTATTTATTTTTTTACTGTTTCAGTCATTTGACTGTGGCCATGCTGGAGCACTGCCTTTAGTCGAGCAAATCGACCCAGGACTTATTCTTTATAAGCCTAGTACTTATTCTATCGGTCTCTTTTGCCAAACCGCTAAGTTACAGGGACATAAACACAACACCATCGGTTGTCAAGCGAGGTTGGGGTGACAAACACAGACACACAAACATATACACACATATACATATATATGTATATATACGAAAGGCTTCTTTCAGTTTCCATCTACCAAATCCACTCACAAGGCTTTGGTCGGTCCGAGGCTATAGTAGAAGACACTTGCCCAAGGTGCCACGCAGTGGGACTGAACCCGGAACCATGTGGTTGGTAAGCGAGCTACTTACCACACAGCCACTCCTGCACCTATATTATTTAAGTTTTTACTACTTCAAAGGATCTTCCCCAAGCATTTGAGAAAGTCTATTCTCTGTGCATTTTTAACCTGCATATTTTCCACACAGAAAAACCTTCTAATGAGCCATCAAAAGCACAAATATGAAAATTAAGCTATTCACTATGGTGCTATTGTAATTTATGACTGCCTTTTGGCTGGCACATAGCTGTGGGATTTAGAACTCATTTTACCTCGTGAGTGAATTTGGTAGACGGATACTGTGTGGAAGCCTGTTAAATTTTCCCCAGATTATTTTCGAAAAAATGTAGTTCTGATGTAGTTTTGCTTGCTGAGGAGGAAATTTTGCATTCATTTTTTTTCTAGAAATTAATACAAAACAATAACAAGTATTTAAAATAGTGTGAGTTTAGTCAATCGAAGTCTCGATTGTCGAATATACCAGAAATCTTGACTGTGTGTCCCCATAGGGATAAACACACAAAACCTTTGTGAGCTCAACCTGCTAGAAATAGCAACCAAATCTTCCATAACAGATTAGTACATCTACCTCAGTATTTCAGAGATAGTGTATTTTAGTGACCCTGAATAAAGGATAGAAGGCGAAGTCGACCTCAGCGGAATTTGAACTCAGGACATAAAGAGCCGGAACAAGTTCCACACAACGATCTCACTATTCTGAGAATTGAAGAATAAAAGAATGCATTACTTTGCATTCTCCGGACATGTTCAACCAGCATTTTCATAGTCTACAGACTGACGAAACAAAACCATAATTCCAGGTATGTGAATGATGATGGCATTTCTTCGCTTTCTGAAGATTATGAGTGGCAATGCCTAAAGTGGCGATGTAAGACCGATCCTTGGACGACAAGGCTCTGGTAAATATGTGTTCCTTGGCAATTATTGCATAATTAACTGAAATTAACGTAAAATTAATGTCGTGTATAATTTGTATTTAATACGAAGAACTAAGGAATGTTTATAACCGTTTTGAAAATCAAAATAGCATAAACTGCAGTCATACTACAAGGGAGATAATTACAACAATATTTATAATCTCAGATCAGGTTACTTGCTATGCAAGTACATCTCCGTAATATTTATAATATTACCTAAGAATTATCTCCCTTCGATAGTATCCTGTTTAAACTGATTATTTGTTACTTTGCCAGAGCTAGATCAATTATTATTGATCCCTACGATGAAGGATTTGTTTAATGCAAATGAACAACAGAGTATACTCCATGTTAGTCTTAGCCAACACTATGGTGTGTAATTGAACACACTGCAAAAATGTAAACAGCTCAATCTTGTTTTACTTCATGGTGCACTAAAGATTATAAACAGACTGTGCATAGAAAAGTTAAACAAAATTGTTTTAAAGTTAGCCACCAGAAACGGTAATAATATAAGAAACATTAATTATTTAGATGTCAATCTAGTAATTAAGGATAACAATGAAATATGTACTGACATTTATAATAAAACAGAAAATTTTGGTTTCCAGGTGGCTTCAATGCTATGGTTCTGTAGTAAAATTCCTTCCTTTATTGGTTATGGTATTTTTGCAGGGTAGGTTGTTAGATATAGTACTATTATTAATAATTCTAATAAATTCTTTGGAAAGAATAAATGAGCTGTTTAGACTTTTAGTAAAAGAAAGGTATAAATATGGTAAGTTGGTTAAAACTTTTAATCGCTGTTTAGGTGGGAAACTTGAAATTTTAAATAAATATGGAATAATATCTAGTCTTTGGCTTAGCAAATATTTGTAAGGATTTGAAGGTTCACGATTCGAGTTAATTGCTTACTACGTCACCATATTGAGATAATTACGAAAGTAGTGATTACGTACTACGTCATCAATATTTAATTGGCATTTCAAATTCTTGGAGAGGGAAGCACATGTCGGACGAAACATGTAAGTGTTAATATTTGAAGTCTTATTCTCTTTTAAACAGTTTTAATTAGCTTTGAACATAGCCGCAAAGTTTATAATAATAGTTAATTACAAGTACTTTTATTTGTTCCTATTTAATGAAATTTAAGTTTATATTAGTTACCGGTAATTTAATATTTTAACTTGTAGTGGTGATATCTTAATGAGTATGTAGTGTTTTATCATTAACTTTTGAATGATGAAATAACGTATTTCACTCAAAAATATTAAATTAATTTCAATTGTGTTTTGTTTTGGAGAAATTTTATAAAGCTTGAACTTTCATTATAGTAGTATCTATAGAAGACCGGTGGGGTTACTATTTATATGGACTTGAAGATTGGTCGCAACTTAGCATGATTTAGTTATTGTTGTTTACTATTAATAGCGATGCAATGTACATTGGTTTATAACCTACCTATAAATTGATTGATTGAAATAATGTTATTAAGCTTTTACTTTTATATTATACTACGGAAGACTGTAGGGATTATAATTTTCGTATGACTTAATAGTGTTGTCGCTGTTTAGTTACGTATTTAAGAGTGGTTATAATTTACTTATTGAATTTATTTATCGATACGGTTGTACATAGAGTAAATGAGTTTGAAAGATGTAGTTTCTTCGGTTTGTTTGTTTCCAAACAACACTTATTTTAGTGCTGTTGACACCACCGGATTGAATGGTACTGCTCTTAATGATATCTGTGGGGCATATTTTAGATTAAAAGAAGAACTTTATCTTAATTGTTGGGGCAAGTGAAATCGGAATCGTAATTGAACCATACTCGATGACTGGCACCTGTCTGAGCGTGTTCATTGCCAGAGCAGCTGACTGGCTTCCATTTGAGCATAATCGTTACCAGAGTCGCCTTCTAGCATTTGTGGTGGTGGCACGTTAGAAAATCATTCAAGAGAGGTCGTTGCCAGTGCCGCTGGACTGGCACCCGTGCAGGTGGCACGTAAAAAACACCTTTTTGAGCGAGGCCGTTGCCAGTTCCACGTAAAAGCACCCACTACACTCTCGGAGTGGTTGGCATTAGGAAGGGCATTCACATCCAGCTGTAGAAACTCTGCCAGATCAGATTGGAGCCCGGTGCAGCCTTCTGGCTTGCCAGTCCTCAGTCAAATCGTCCAACCTATGCTAGCATGGAAAGCAGACGTTAAGCGATGATGATGAAAAGAAGTATATAAAAAAAAACATTATTTATGGGATGGCTCAATTAGATCCTTTCTACTTTTCCGTTAAGATAAGATCAACAAAAAAAAGTGATAAATATTGTTTAATGTACACAGTATATAGTTATGAGCTACTAATAGTTTCATACATTGGAGATGTGGTCTGGGCAGGTTTTTACAACACATCTAGTGTCTGCCAGATTGTTTGGAGACACTAAGCATATTATAAAAACCTTCTTGGACCATGTCTCCAATGTAAGGAACTCTTAGTACCTAGTAGTGACTATCATCATCATTGTTGTCGTTTAACGTCTGCTTTCCATGCTGGCATGGGTTGGACGGTATGACTGAGGGCTGGTGAGCCAGAAGGCTGCACCAGGCTCCAATCTGATCTGGCAAGGTTTCTACAGCTAGATGCCCTCCCTAACGCCAACCACTCCAAGAGTGTAGTGGGTGCTTTTACGTGCCACCGGCACGAGGGCCAGTCAGGCAGTACTGGCAACGACCATGCTCAAAAGGTGTTTTTTTACATGCCACCTGCACTGGAGCCAGTCCGGCAGCACTGGTAATGAACACACTCAAATTGCTCACCTGGCTATATTAAACATACTTGTAAAGAACAAAATTACAAATAACATGTTCTAAGATGCTCAAAGCATTACCATGGATTTTCTAAAACCCTTAAACATGTCACCTGCTTCTCTTCTCAGGTACATTTGTTTCTCAGTTGAGCTTCCTTATTATTTATAAGTCCTTTTAATCCAATAGCTTATTTCCACAAACTGCTGCTCTCTGGAACACATTACCATTATCTTGTTTACCTCTGGTCTACGATATTCAGTCTATCAATCAACATTTTTTGAATTTTGTTGTGGAAGGATTCCGACCACTCACCAAGTGACTAAAGGGGGACCTGACTAATTTTTATAAAATAAAGAACTGTGAGCGATTGGCGGTTCGGGTTGGTAGCAGTTCACTGCAAGCCGTTGATGCAGAGTGTTTTTTGTGTAATAGTAAGTCGTCATCTATATACTTACCTTCCCCACTGCTTTATTAATTTATATATCCAATGCAAGGATCTAAAAAATTTGTAGACCTCCTTTGTTCCTTCCCTTACACTACAGTGGCCTCAAGCCTTGTTTGAGACAAAATCATAGCAAAAATAAAAAATCCACAGCACACCTGGATATCGACTGTAGTGTGCCAGTGTGATCCAACAAACCAGCTAAGAACCACAGGTCTAAACAATCCAATAGATGAATTGGTCTGACCATTTTTGTCTTATTTAGAATAACACTTCAGAGACTATGGACCTATATGTTTCTGTCCACAGGGACCATGTCTTGGTTCTGTATTTCCTCCTTCCTTCCCCCCCTTTCTAAATAAACATATTCTAGGGCTGTTTGAAAGTTACATCAATATAGTTAGGGTCTTTTAACTTCCATATTGTTCTACTTGTGTAGAATATATTGATAAAAGGATCATGGATAAGGCCAGAACAATGCAAAGTAAATGCAAGGCAAATTACAAGAAAACAAATATATAAATAAATGTAGACTTACCTTGCATTCAATATTTTGGGGTTGTAACCTCATTTTCAAGAAATTAACGAATGTTGCCAAATAGCATGTGTACACGCACATTGGCAACATTCGTTAATTCGGGTCATAACCCCGAAATACTGAATGCAAGGTAAGTCTACATTAATTCATATATTTGTTTTCTTGTGATTTGCCTTGCATTTACTTCGCATTGTTCTGGCCTTACTCATGATCCTTTATACAATATATATATATATGGAGACACATGGGTTAATGGTTAGGATTCATGATAAGGCTGTGGTTTCAATTCCTGGACCAGGCAATAAATTATGTTCCTGAGCAAAGCACTTCATTTCACATTGTGCTCGTTCACAGAGCTGGTAAAAATGAACAATCCTGTGTCCCGTCCAGTCAGGAATGGAATATATAAGCCAGAGAACCAAGAAACCATCCTTATGCTCCTTAAGGATTAACATGGACTAACCATCAAGTGTGTGTTAAACAAAGACAATAATTATTAAGCATAAATTATCATACATAAACAAATGAATAGAACTAATTTAAACATTACAAGCACAAATTTGAGACAGAAAGGACAACAGAGGATTAATCTCTGTAGTACAATTGATAGTGTGGTCATCGGGTGAGTGAGGGATACATGGTTCAAGTCCTGTAGGTGAACCTGTTTTTTTTTTTTTCTGTCATAGATCAGTGCTGGCAATGTTTAATACAATTTTACATTGAAAATCTTAAATCATTCATAAATGTAATTTAATAAGTTAAAAATATTCCAGGAAATTTAATAGAAATGAAACATTTTTTTGTATTTGTTTTTATTTTATCGTAGAATTAAAGAATCAATTATAAATAAGTTAGAGATAAGATTTTTGTTGTTCTTGAGTTGGTTTTTTTTTTTTATCTTCAAGGATGGATTCCCCTGATTGGATTCCAGTGTCAGTAGAGATTTCTGGAAAGGTGAAGAGGACACAGAAACAGCAACAAGGGAGCCAAGAGAATGTAGCTTCTTCTTTCTAATTATGTGTATGTTTGTGTGTATATGTCTGCATGAATGTGTGTGTGTGCGTATGTGCATGTCAAAAACACACACAAATGCATGGGGTATATTTATACATATATCATTAAGGTGTGTGTGAGTGAGTGTTAGTGTGTGTACACATATGTAACTTAAACACATTTGAGGGGGAAGGGGAGAGTTGAAGATAATAAAAAATAAATAACAAATGTCAAAAATGAAAATAAATATCTGATCCCATTTGGTGCAGCTTTTCATGTTTTGTCACATATAAGAAAAAAAACAACAACAAAAATGGCTACATGGTAATGGAAGAATAGCCTAGACATGCATGTGTGACTGTATTCACATGGCCTTACGCACATGTACACATGCAACCACAATCACGCACTCGCTCACACAGAATATCACTTTATTTCTGTTTTTTTCTTGAAAGATTTTGTCTAAATTTTCTTTTCCTGATCCTTTCGGTTGATGTAGAAGAAGACTACAGCGACGACTTTTTGAATTAGGGGTTCCAAAAAATGGGATTTTCTCTCCTGGAAACTGTTCAATGCTCTGTCATTTTCTTTCTTTCTTTCTTCTCTACTTCTAATCAGTGGGATCTTATATTATTGCTGTACACAAAACAGAGAGGAAGCTGACTATTATCAAAGCAGAAACACACACAGAGGAGCAGAACATGCGGTTGAGATCTGACTGAACAATTTGCAGTAAAATATAATTATATTCTTGTTGTTCATGTAGCTTCTAAATTCTTTCAACTTACTACACTTTTTTTAAAAATATTTTTTGTTACCATTGTTATGGTTGTTGTTTTGTTTCCTTGTTGTTTGTTTGTTTAAATCTATTCCTCCCCTCCTGCTCCCTCTCTAATATGTGGAAGGTGTAAGCTAGCAATCATTAAGTTTGTGTCACTTCTGTTTCTAATTCATTCGTGGAAGATGATACAAGCGGTCCTGCCGTTGCTGTAGCTTGGGCAGTATTGTCACTATCTGCTGCGCCCTCTTCCCCAGACGTTGAAGTCAAGGGGTTCATAGTTTCAGCAGGTACAAATGTGGTCAGGGCCTTTATCAAGTCTTGGAGCACATCGGTCTCTTTTTCTTCTAGCAAGTCATAGCGAAGGTTGAATACCATGAAATGTGCAAAGAGTGTATTCAGGTGACCATGAAGGCCTAGGATGTGCACTTCATTGTAATGAGCATGGTATATGTGAGCTAACACGTGAAACAGGTAGCGGTGGATCCTCTTCACTATCATTTGGAACGTACTGGGGAAAGCATTGCCTGGAATGAAGAACAAATGACAAGATTTCAGTTATTTGTTATGTTTTAGAGACACAAATATACATTAGACATAAAATTAAATTATCATTTAACTTCTATTTTCCAAGGGTTGGACTGTTTGGCAAGGCCAAGAGCTGCACTGTCTGTTTTGGCAGAGTTTCTACAGCTGGATGCCCTTTACAGAGTTTCTTATTTCTTTATTGCCCACAAGGGGCTAAACATAGAGGGGACAAACAAGGGATTAAGTTGATTACATTGACCCCAGTACGTAACTGGTACTTAATTTATTGACCCTGAAAGGATGAAAGGCAAAGTCACATGCACATAAGCTTTGTTACAGAAAATATTATCAATATATAGATAAATGCTAGGGTGGCAAACTGGCAGAATCATTATTGCGTCAGACAAAATGCTAAGCAGCATTTTTTCCGACTTTACGTTCTGTGTTCAAATATCACCAGTGTTGACTTCACCTTTCATCCATTCAGGGCTGATATAAATAATAATAATAATGATGAAATTATTGTGTACAGATGGCTAAACACTGAGAATGGTAAAGCAATAAATAAAAAGTAAAAAAATCCCCCCAAAAAACTACCAATAAATAAACAAGAGCACTCAGAGAGTGCAAACCTCCGCCAAGGCAACGTCCTCTCAACGATTAGCCAGAGATGATTTTTAAAATGAGAATGTCTGAAATAAACTTGACTGCTCTCACAAACGAGAATACTAAAAATGAACCCAACCACTCTCAAAATTTAAGTAAAAAAAAAAGCAGGATAAATAATGCAGAATCCTTGTCTAGTACTGGATCAATTCCAAAATCTAATCAGTTTGTGCCAGTCAGGAGGCCAAACATTCCTGAAAGTTTCATCTGAATCCATCCAGCGGTTCTTGAGATATCTCGTCCACGGACAAACATCACTGGAAACAATATCTCTGCCTTGGCGAAGGGCGGAGGTAATAAAAGAACAAAAGCCCACATGAAAGAAAATCTTTTACACTTACCAAACTTTGTTGGGAAAATGGATTCTTCTAAAATATCCTTCTGGATAAATGACATAACATAATCTACATATTCTGGAGCTGTACACTTGAACTTCTTGCCTTTTTCATCATGCCAGAAATATTGCCTGCAAACGAGAGAGAAAGAATCCCAACTGAAGTCCTGTGTTGTTGGATTTTAAAAAGAGCCTGAAGAAAATGTTTTTACAGTGTAAGGAGTTGAGACTAATGTCCAGGGGTCATTGATGATGACAATGATGAAGCTGGTGATGATGATGGCAATGATAAGGATAATGATGATGACGACGATGATGACACCATTAAGAATAGTGATGATGACAACAAGGATGATGATGATGAGAATTTGCATATTGCCAATGGGTTTTATGGTATTGCAATCTTGGGAAGAAAGTGACAACACAAAGACAAAGAGACTAGCAACCATATTGATAAAAAGACAGAAACTCAACAG
>NC_068991.1:6226014-6242148 GCF_001194135.2 Octopus bimaculoides | reverse complement strand
TATATATATATATATATATATATATATATATATATATATACACACACACATATACATACAAACACAGATATGCACACATATGTACATACATATGCATGCACACATATATATATACAACGGACATACACACGTGCACGCATACAGATATGTGCACACACTCACACATATGCATGCACACACATATATAAGGTTATTACATAATGCTATAATAAATACTACAAGGTTTGTTTCCGTTCTAAATGAAAAACTTTTTTTGTTAAATTCAGATTTCCAAAACAAATAAACATTACATTGAAATGCTTATATAAGTTAATTGAAACAGCAGCAAAACCGGCATATCTGTAACCCTGATTAAATATATACTCTTTTATGAAGTATATTTTACAAACTCATGCACATCTGTGCACACATTGATGTGGCAGGGGTAACATTGTGTGGTAATTGTAAATGAGTATCACTGTCATACAAGCAGTGTCATTCATTTCTAATATTCTGAGAAAAACATGTCTGACTAAGTGGAAATATTACCTTGCTTGGAAACCGATGAGGTTTGGTGACAGGGAGACACTATACTGCCTCTATCACACAACCATCATAATTTCTTTAATAGCAGCAATAATATAACAAAACATTTAAATTTACCACAAGCTTAAAATTTCCTTTGTAACATAACACCAAGTCATTGGTCTGTTTTCATTTTTATTACTAGTAATTCAAGCTGGTTCAAGTCAGTGAGTGCATGTGTGCACGAGAAAAACAACACACCTGGCTCGTTTTTATTCTTGGTATTCTTAGCAGACACAAAGTAGAGGTGTCTAAATTAGGTGAAACAACTTCTCTTTTGTTTGTTTGTTTGTTACAGATAGATAATGTAAAAACCATCCAATCCATGCCAGCATGTAAAGCAGACGTTAAACAACAATGACAACCACTGCATGCACCTTTCATATAAAATTACATATAGATGAGAGCATCTGCAGTCACTGATAGCCAAATTTCTCAAAACATTTATCAATAAATAGCCAGAATATCAAGAGAGAAACATTTAAAATGCCATTAGTTTTTTTTTCTCTACTTTTATGGAAAATCAATAGAAGGTAGTTTTTCTGTAATAACAGAAAATATTTTCATTTCAATAAGTGCTTAAAAATAACACTATAGTTAGTCAAAGAAATGCTGGATAACAACAACAACAACACAAAAAACAATCTATAATCTCTAATGTTGACTGTTTTCTTTATAAAAATCTATAATCAAGTAGTCATCTGTATTATACAGAACAAACACAATCATCATCATCATCAGCATTTTAACATCCATTTTTTTCATGTTTGCCTGATTTAGAATTTGTTGAGACAAATTTTCAACAGCCAGATGCCTTTCCTGTTGCCAACCTTCACCTGTTTCCAACTAAGGTAATGCTGCCACATGACCGGACATATTCATTTCCAGTCTTCTGTGAAAATGACAGCGATAAAAAGACAGTGACACACTCACACAACAGGCTTCTTTCAGTTTCCATCTGCCAAATCCAATCACAAGGCTTTGGCCAGCTTGAGGCTATAGTAGGTGACGCTTGCCCAAGGTGCCATGCAGTAGGACTGAACTTAGAACCATGTGGTTGGGAAGTAAACTTCTTACCACACAGCCATAACTGTGTACTAAGTAGATTAAAAATGTATTTAAAAATCTGCCAATGATGTCATATCATTTATTCAGATAATCAAAAATGAGAAATATGAAATAGAAAAATACCTCTGAAGAAAAAAATATATATATATGCATGTGTGTGTGGATATATATATAGAGATAGATAGGTGTGTGTGTATATATAGATAGATAGATAGGTGTGTGTGTATATATAGATAGATAGATAGGTGTGTATGTGTATATATATTTGAATGAATGAAAAGTCAGAAGGAAATGAAACATTTGTGGCATGTTGCCAACTTTCTAAACACAGGTAGCATTAATATTTATGTGAGGCTAAAATTATCACAGAACTTCTGCCAGACAGACAATCAATATATTGAGGAAACACTATGAATGGATTTCAAGGCTAAATAACTGGAATCATACATGTCTGGAAGAATTGTATAGCATTTTCGAATAACTGAACTGCTAGTGAAAGAACATGGTATAATGTATGACAAACCATATTATTAATAATTGTAACCTCTGTACAAATTATAGTGTTTCAACTAATGGTGCTAATATAGAACAAAAGAGAAGGGAAAAAAATCCCATCTGCAAACTGCTATGTTATTAACATAAAGTAGAGTGAAAATGTTTAAATATAGTTTTGAAAAAAAAATATTAAAGATATTCATAATAATTGTAATTTTCAGTCTGTTTGCAACCTGCTGTTGAATCAAAGTAAAAACAAAATGAAATCAAAGATGTTCTTCCTTGTACATTAACACATGTTGGTATTAAAAGTGTAGGCTAATATACAAAAAAAAAAAGACCTTCTTGGGCAACAAGAATATGTAATCAAATCTATTGATTTCTTTGTTAAAGCCCAGACACTTCGAAAGTAAAAGAGAAGTGATATAACATTAAACCAGGAATGTTATTGTATTTATATGATTGATGTTGGTCTACCATGGTGATCGCAAACATTTAGCAAAAGAAAACCGAGACTTGACAGAGTAAGCACCACCATAACCTCTTCACTTCAAGACTTGTTGTCGAGGAGCCCGTTTCATGGTGGTGCCATGTACAGTGGACAGAAAACATATATGGCACCTTGGGCAAGTGTCTTCTATTATAGCCTTGGCCCAACCAAAGCCTTATGAGTGGATTTGGTAAATAGAAAATGAAAGAAGCCCGTCATATATATATATGTATGTATATATATTTGTATGTGTTTGTTCCCCTCCTTTGCTTGACAACTGATGTTGGTGTGTTTATGTCCCTGTAACTTAGCGGTTCAGCAAAAGAGGCTGACATAGTAAGTACTAAGCTTACAAAGAATAAGTCTTGGGACCGATTTCTTTGACTAAAAGGCGGTGCTCCAGCATAGCCACAGTCAAATAACTGAAACAAGTAAAAGAATAGCTATGACCTAAGTGAATTGTGATAAATCTATTTACCATTTGCTAATATTAATTTCACATAAACTCTCACACACACACAAATCATTCTCTTTCAAATCGTAAATATTTAAAATATTTTTTTAAAACAAAGTTCACATTCATTCACCATTAAAAACACATCATCACTAAAAAACATTTATTTTTATCCTCTGCCATCAAAAACATTTAAACAGGCTTAGCATAACTGTGTTCATAGAGATAAACCTATCACATGATAAACATTTTTGAGAATCTAATACAAAATATTGCCTTAATATTTACAGTGAGCCAGGTGTTACCAAATGACATTATAATACTAATAATATAGACTTGTCAATGCCACAACTATAGATTAGAGACAGACACAATTGTATTATTTATCAACCGATTCTAAAGAGGCACCTCAAGGCTATTATATGTCAATATTCTCGATAGTTGGAGGGATTGAAAACACTTGCTAATGGCAAATTTATAATTAGGTTTTAAACAAAATGTGTATGCATGTGTGTATCAACATACATATGGTTAAATGCCCTCATCTATAACAATAATGTGTGTTATTTCTTTACTACCCACAAGGGGCTACACACAGAGGGGACAAACAGATTAAGTTAATTATATCGACACCAGTGCGTAACTGGTACTTATTATTTAATCGACCCCAAAAGGATGAAAGGCAAAGTCGACCTCGGCAGAATTTGAACCCAGAACGTAGCGGCAGATGAAATACCACTAAGCATTTTGCCCGGCATGCTAACGTTTCCGCCAGCTTGATGCCTGCCTTTACAATAATGTGTGTGTGTGTGTGTGTATAACATGGTCACATAATTGACCAGACAATCAGATGTTATACATCACTGGGCACAATGCGTTTCAAATAATACTACCCTGCTGGCGAGACGAGCAGATGATACCACCCTGCTGGTCCATCGCAGGGGGTTACCCATTGACAGCTGAGTGGACTGGAGCAATGTGAAATGAAATGCTTTGCTCAAGAACACAATGCACTGCCTGATTTGCAAGAAAGGAGGAAGACTTTAGATGATAATGGAGCTAACAAACTCTAAGTGTATCTAACGCAGCAAAGATTTCAAGAGAGTGAAAAATCTCTAAAGAATTTACATTTGGTGAATCTCATCTCTAACACCAGTTAAATCATTTAAAATAGTTTTCTTTTCTCATACGCAAACACAGATTTATGTTTGTAAACACCCTATGAACATAATTCTGTGTTTGGAAACATGGTGTCAGAAAAGCAAAGTAGGGGATGGGGTCTTCACCCTATGTGTACAGGCAAATGCATACTTGCACACACACACACACACACACAGAGTACCTTAACTATTGTACTATTGTATTGTTAACTAAGCAGTAATGAAATGAAAAAGATACCCATTTTTCAAACAGGTAGAATGGATGCCCCAAAATGTATCAAAAATGGAATCCTTTCTGTGGACTGAACCCTATGACGGATAGTACCCCTGATCCAGTCATATATTTTGTCTCCACAGACACTGGTTCTGTAAGGTTTTTTTTTTTGTGTTTTTTTTTTATAACTGATCCCTATCGATATATATTTTAAGGGAAAGGAATAATAAGACATTGGTGGTCCAAGTGAAGAGAAACATCTTCAAAGGGCCACAGATACTGAGTTACAAAAGCTATTTGCTAGGGGCCAACCATTTGCTTCATAGCATTACCCTATCACCTCTACAAATGTGTGTATGTACATGTGCACATGTGTGTTAGAGAAAACACTTGGTTTTATTTAGATCATATCAGAAAGATATCAGATGACAGTAGCTCTATTCACAATCTTGAATTTGTTTTCTTAAATAAGCGCTTTGCAACATAGTTTTATGAAAACAATACTATGATGTCTCATGATTCAATCTGCAGTAATTTCCATTCCACAAGTGTTTGTACTGTATCTTTTAGAAGTTTATTCTGTCATGTTGTTAATATACGATGGCTTAGTGTTTTAAACATTATAATTTCGGTCGTATAAACTCTGACTAAAATAAATACCCAAATACAAAAAGGTAATTGAGAATTAATTCAAAATTAGACTATTTATTTATGAGCAAGCTAAGATTACTTTGAACATCTTGCGTAAGAAAAATACGTAAGAAAAAGGTTGAGAACCCCTGATGTAACTGAGTGAAGACTAAACTGAAAATTTGAAATTTCATAGCAATATTTACTTACTATATTGTAAACAGTCGGTATTTTAGAAAATCCATAAAGACAAAGACTATAAATGATTAAACTTAAATGCCATTCACAGAAAGGTTAAGGACAATCTATTATAAATATTAAAGCAGTCTCATCATAGTTGACACTTTATGTCCATACATTTGTCATACTTCATAACATATCCACCAAGAAATATCTATATGTCATATTAAACAGTCTGACTCCATGGCGAAAGCTTATTATTTTCTCTATTCAAAAGCAAAGGCATTCATACCACACATAATTTAATCCAGTATATGCAAGTGAGTCAGTATTAAACTAAAATAGCCATCTATGTATCATACTTAATGTATAAACACCATTTATGAGCCAGTTGATACCCCTATCTTTATCATTATTAAATTATGTTTAGTAATGATAAAGACAGAGGTTTCATTAAAATTTCAGATAATTTGTAAATTGACTAGATAGCATTTTAAAATCATTTCTTAATTAAGTGTAAAGGTTTTATATTACAGGAGGGAATATAGAATCCTGTGGTATTCATTACTTTCCCAAGGACATTAGCAATTCTTGTAACTGTGAACCAAAAGCTTGGAGGTAATGAGCACACTACATACTCGTTTGTATTCTTCTACTATAAACATGCCATTATCACTTCACTGTGAAATTCCTGAAACATTCTATTTGTGTAAGATTTTCTCACTTGTATACAGGTGAGATTCTCTCACCTGTATACAGTTCAGATTTTCTCACCTGTATATAGTTCAGATTTTCCAGCTTCTACACAACATTACACCTTCAAGCTCACACGTAACAATGCTGGTGAAGAAAATAATAGAACACCTGACGTATATAGAACATTCCTGTTTCGTACATCTCCCAACCTTTAGTCTAAGAGAAAGGTGTTGTAGAGTTAGCAACATTCTGACTATCTTACACCAATGTGACAAAACGTTTGGCTGATTTGAAACTGGGAAAATTAATTGCTGGCATATTTAGTATTTCTGAGCGTCATAGATTTAGAAAACACGAAGAATATTGCTGGTTCTAGAATGAAATGCTTTGGTCTAACATGTAATGGCTCAGCTGTCGAGTAAGACTACATAAAGTTTTAATGAGGCTGGTATCCATGACATACTGATATCAGATAAGCTGAATATTTTAAGGTAAACTTGCCATGAATTCGAATAACACTGCACTGTGTTTATAAATGTGTTAAAAGAGAAAATTTATCTTCTCTAAAATAAACAAAAACCAAATTAGAAATACACTTTCGTTGTAGAGAGAATGGACTTAAAAAGTACCATATTTGCCAGTGTATAAGATGCACACTTGTATAAGATAAACACATGTCTTACAAGTAAATTTATGGAATAAACAGAAGTTTAGTAGGTTTCATGATACAGTTATTGAAAAATATTTTAGTGGTGGTGTTGGGGGAAAATGTATGGTTCTGTGTATATAAATTCAATGCTGTAACAGTAGACTGGAATAATAGATTTCTCAGAAATAAACTATGTTATATGAGCAGCATATTTCAATTTTGTCTTCTTTCAAATCAACTTTATAGTTTACATTATTTACATTTGACGGATATTTGTCCTCATCTTGTTTGTTGTTAACACGTTTTGGCAGATAAACCCTCCAGCCTTCATCAGGTGTCTTGGGGAAATTTCGAACCTGGGTTCTCATTCCTAAGGTATTTTTCGATATTATTATTAGTGTTCAGGTCACTGCTTGGAATCGAACTCGAAATCTTGGGGTTAGTAGCCTGTGCTCTTAACCATTACGCCATATGCCCGTGGGCAATTATTGAGTGAATTTTAGGGCTTATAAATCCAATATTTTTCTACCCCTCCTAAATACTGGTTCCCATATGCTGCTCATATAGTTGTTTATATTTTGGTGAAGAGAATTGGCATTCAGGATGTAAAACTATGATGTTTAATGCAATTGTGATTGGTCACAAGTGCTGCTCAATGACACAATGAGATACCTGTAACAGATTTGAACGTAGCCCTAATTAATTGAGAAGTCACTATTTCATGGAAAGAGACATTTCACTTACAACCAACAAGACACAGATAAGAAGAAAAGCAACAAATCTGAATTTGTCATAAAAATCTATCAGAGGAGGTCAAGTAGGACGTTGCCTAATCTACTGATTAGACAAAATGTCTGATATGAGTCATGGAAGGATTCAATATGGGAATGTTCGTGATGGACATTTTCTTAATACAGCATTGGCTTTTCATTGAAGACGTGGCTGCTATAACATTAACCCTTTAGCATTCAGATTACTGTTAAATATTATGCTTATTTATTTACACTGTTTTCAATTAATCATGTATTAATCAATCAGGCACAGACATGGCTGTGTGGTAAGAAGTTTGCTTCTCAACCACATGGTTCTAGGTTCAGACCCATGGCGTGGCATCTTAGGCAAGTGTCTTCTACTATAGCCTTGGGAAGACCAAAGCCTTGTGAGTGGATTTGGTAGGTAGAAACTGAAAGAAGCCTGCTGTGTGTGTATGTATGTGTGTGCCACCACTGTTGTTGGTGTGTTTACATCCCTGTAACTAAGCAGTTTGGCAACAGAGGCCAATAAAATAAATACCAGGCTTAAAATAAAAAATAAGTCCTGGGGTCATTTCATTTGACTAAAAGTTCTTTGAGGTGGTGCTCCAGCATGGCCACAGTCAAGTGACCGAAACAAGTTAAAGGAATAAGGAAAAAAGTATTTTGTAGCTTCAAGATTTTGATGCTGTGATTTTTTATTTTTAGAATGACATTGCAGGGTATGTATGAGAGGCTGGATCTGGTCAGTTTGGATATAAAACAATATTTGGACCAGTAAGGCAGAAATGTTAGCACACCGGGCAAAATGCTAAGTGGTATTTCATCTGTCTTTACGTTCTGAGTTACTCTAAGGGAAATTAGCAAATGTTATTACTGGAAATACCCTCTGGAATACGTGGAAAAAATTGTATCCAAAAACCGAGTCTTCAGAGATGCAAATGGAAATAAAGAAAATTTGATCCGATACAAAGCTAATACCATAAAAGAAACAGCCCCACCCTGCCGCCAACAAAAGCACAATCAAATCATAATGACTCAATGAAGGATGTCTCTGTGGTTGCTCAAATGCTAGAAATAGTACCCAATCTCATTCAAATTACACCTACCATCTTTCAGAAGGTAAGGACATACGAGAAAAAAGCAGCCCTGGATATACAAACAGATGAGATGTTCATGGCTGGAATGTATTTGCTCACAGGTTTACTCAGTTAGGACTGACTATGACCTAAACAACAACAAGAATGACATTGAACTTATTGTATCAACCATCAAAGAAGAAATGGGACATTACATGACCTAATGCAGGATTTAAACTTGACAGTAATAGAAAGAGCATTGTAAAAGCTGCCATGCAAATATAACTCCATTCAGTTACAACAATAGAGCCTTGAACAGATTACTGACACAGATACTCATGTATATTTGTTTTGGTTTGGCTCAGGTTCGCTTTTATTCCTGGTAGGATTTACGTGGGTAGCGGGTTACTATCTGTAACCTTTGGTACCCACAGGTGTTCAGAAGTCTTTCAAATACTTAGAACCTTACTGACATTATTATCATCATCATCATCATCATCATTATTATTATTAAAGTGGCAATCTGGCAGAATCATTAGCATGCTGGTAACGATTTGTTAGCACGGGGTCCTAAAAACATATCATTTTAGGCCCCTGCACTCATTCTGCCCCTCTCAAGCCTTCCCCACAACTTCTCTCCCTAATACTCATTCCTCCATCACTCAGCTACTGCAATTATATGAGCAGAGAACTGCACAGATTCCATCCCCCCTTTTGTGCTTCCACTTACCCCTCTCCTTCAAACTACTCGATATTATCCTTTACCACTTTAGTTTCCATTGAACACCCATTTTCCCTGTGTACCTTCTTGTATCTGCCATTGACAGCCCCTCGTCTCTGTCACTCACTATTTCCACCCTTACGTATCTCTGACTTCCATCTCTGTCGCTGTGCATCTTTCTCTCACTCTCCACCTCACTTCGCATCATCTCACTATTTCTCATCTATCTACAGTTTCATAATACTGTTGTTCCCCACCCTTCTTTTTTTTTTCTGTTGCCACTTATTCTTTTTTTAAATTTCAGTTAAAACACATCCATATTTTAAGCAAGATAAAAAAAAACGGTATTTAACTTACACGTTTCCAGGCCCATTCATGAGAGGACAACCTTCCAGGGTGCAATATTCTGATATTGCTCCATATAACAGATTGACATGATTGAAAAATGAGATTACTGCAAATAAAGACGAAAAGAAAAATAATTCAAAATTAACATAACTACCATTCTGATATGAATAAAAGAATAAAAGAATATATATCTGTAAAGATAACTTTAAAAAGTTAACCTGTTTAATGACCAAGCAGATCTCTGTATGCGTTGTTTGTGTTGGGGTCGCTATGGTTTGGTGATCTGCTTGTAAAACACATCCTTAATTAAATAATAATTAAGGTCTCGTTCACTAATAGCATTGAGGTAGCTATCAGACTTAAACTTCTGTGTCGTTAGACTACCACCATATTTATTACAGTAAATCAGAACTAAGTTCTATTTATGGTTGATAAGCTAACAGACTAAAATTAAGAATAACACAGAGGCATAGGATGTAGGTAGGTGACATTCAGAATATAATTTTTTACACAAGCTAAAACCAAGTTACTATAAAGTCAAATTCATAGGCAGTTGTAGTTATCTGGGCAAAGAGTACAAAAGAGGTACTTCCTGTACTTAACCAGATATTAAAGAGAAAATAAAATAAAAGACCACTTATTTGAGAAGTGCAGTTGTTGGACGAAAAAGCCAGGGATCAATTGAAAACTAGAAAAAAAAAAACTAAGCAAAACAATCTACATTTCACATGCTTCTCACAAAGATAAGAGAAATTAAACATGTAAACAGTAAAGAGATATGTAACAGGAGGAGGAGGGGGGGGCTATGGGTTACTAAGAAATACTGTTTTCATTAGTTTAGCAAATTCAAATCTACATTTGAAACATAGATGACATATAGAATGGCACATTTATATACACAGCTGCTCAGCTGGTAAAAATGAGCTCGTGCCTGTATTTCAAAGGGTTGGCCATGTCACATTCTGTGTCATGTTGAATATTCTTGGGAATTACATTAAGGTTATGCATATCTGTTGAGTGCTCAGCCATGGCATGTTAATTTTGCAAGCGAGCTGTTCTGTTCTGTTGAACTAGAACACTCATCATTGTAACTGATGGAGTTCCGCAGCCATACACATGCAGAGCGGAAATATTTGGTTCTGAAACTATATTTTGGTACATAGTGTTGGTGAGGCTCTGATCAGACTGATATTGAACCAATTGCTTCCAAAAGTTTTTGAGGGTACATATGTCAATTCTTTGAGAATTTGAACTAAAGTTGGGTTTTACAGTTTTATATTTGGGATGCAAGGAATTATGTACATTATTTACATTTGACGAATATTTGTCCTCATCTTGTTTGTTGTTAACACAACGTTTTGGCTGATATACCCTCCAGCCTTCATCAGGTGTCTTGGGGAAATTTTGAACCTGGGTTCTCATTCCTAAGGACATATAGCATAGTGGTTAAGAGTACGGGCTACTAACCCCAAGCTTTCAAGTTCAATTCCAGGCAGTGGCCTGAATAATAATAAAATAATAACACCGAAAAATACCTTAGGAATGAGAACCCAGGTTCAAAATTTCCCCAAGACATCTGAAGAAGGCTGGAGGGTATATCAGCCGAAACATTGCATTAACAATAAACAAGATGAGGACAAATATCCATCAAATGTAAATAAAGTTGGGTTTGTTGTTATTTAGCAGATAGCCCCTGACTGGGCAGGCAGAGAGTCAAAGCATTCCATCTGTAACAAGTTTGTATTTTTTTAAGATAGAAGAATTTGATTTGAGGGGAAATGGGCTACTGTTTCTAGCAGGTCAAGCAATAATGAAAAGGCTTCTTCATTTTTCTGAGTGTAATTAACAATTTGGAGCTATTTTCTATACTATTTATAATCACAATTTACAATCCCTGAAATGCAAGGACGGTTATTTTTATAAAACAATGTTTAAGTCTACCTCATTATGATGCCAAGCACACCGTCTTTCAATATACGAAGCCCTTACTCTTCATAGTATCATTAGGTTTGCAGTCTTTTAGTGGAGGATGTTGATACTTAGCAGAAATCATTATCTCTTTCCCCTTCCCCCTGGTAGTAAAGTACTTTGCCTAAGGACATAAAACGGTGCCAGTAGCATTTTAAGATATTACAATCCAACCAACAAAATTGTGTTGCTATGGTAACGGCAAACATTAAATTAGGGTAATACTATGATTAATTTACATGTTAGGAGATTAACGTAAAGATAATTTTAAACAGAAATCTGTCACAGTAAAGTGTGTGAAGTGAAAATCTAATTACACATAAGTTGATTAGATACTAAGGAAAGCTTATCGCGCCCCCTTTGATAAAACTATCCAATAAAGTTTTGAGTGCAATGTTAGAAAGTACACTTATTTATCTAAATACTTCAATTTAAAAATCAAGACTCAGTAATTAATACCAACGATTCATCTTACGAGCAAACGAAGTTTCAAATGGAATCAACATTGAAAAATAAGCCCACTGCCATCTCTTAACCCTTTTGTTTCCATATTTCTAAATAAATCCACTGCCTATGTGAATTTATAAATCATTATTATCATTCACTGTTTGTTTTCCATACTGACAGGCATTTCATGGTTTGACAGAATCTGATGAGCTACAGGGCTACAGTGATCCCCAGTATCAGGTTTGGCAAGGTTTCTACAGCTAGATGCCCTTTCTAATGCCAACCAATTTGCAGTGCATACCGGGTGCTTTTTACATGCCACCGATACTAGTGAAGTCACTATGTGATTCAAATAATTTTGATTATGGCCCAAAATTTGAAGGGAGTGAATAAAAATGACCTTTTCATAATTATACCAACAACAGGAACATAAGTTTAAAAAGATTCTTACAAAATATTATGATGGCAGATCTTTATATAATTATAAAGACTTTAAAACAAGCAATTTTATCTCATAGAATTAATGAACCATTTCAAGCTGGTTGGGATCAAAAAGAGTTAAACACTGATTTCTATAATGAATATTCTCCTTCATTTTTCTTTTCCATTTGGTAACTTATTTTCCTAACATACCTGTAGGAAAGGATCATTTGGATTAAATCAGGTGAAAATTCAATTACAATTTTCTGGTATTAGCATGTTGTGGTATGAAGGCATGCACTTTAAACAGTGCATCACTGCATCCATCATTTTTTTCGGTGATTTTCTACTCCTGGCAGATGACCCCCTTTTCACCCCTCAGGTGTCAACCCCCTAACCCAAAGATCAGTTTGGATATTTGTTGCTGGTGAGGGTTTTATGAGGTCAGGATGCAAATCCTATCTCCACCTCTTTTAGTCACCTTTTCCGACACACAGAGGAAACAGTGGGTCTAGTCTTTGGCATGTCAGTCCGCACCAGTATCCTGTAGTGACCGTTTTATTTCAGTAGAACCATCAACAACATTGGCTAAACCAGGGATTCTGAAATGGTGTGTTGTAAAGGATAATCAGATACATCATAGATTGCACGACTAAGGTTAATAAATGAGATAAGCAATAGTTTTTAATTTTGTGGTTTTCCCTAAAATTCTAATTTTAAAATCGTTCTTTTTGTAAGCTTTTCATGCAAAGCGTGACATTAATCTTTTTTTGTCTCCATTTGAGGTGCACCGTAATTCTTTTACTTGATTTCCAGTGAGCCATGGCATCAGAATGAAAACTCCTGGGCTAAGAGATACTTCGATAATCACGTTTCTAACCACCAGAAATATTCAACAGTAAAGTGTTGATGCCAGGGTAATGTAGCTGGCGGAACTAATCGACTGCAAGTACTGAGGGAGCTTCTATGCAGACTGAATATCGCAGCCAAACCATATATATTTAAAACGGAGAGTATAGGGTTTCAGTCTTTTCATAGAGTATGACCAAAATAAAGAGTAGACAAATCCTTTTAAGACATTCAATCAGTTGTTTCTTTTCCCTAGGTCTACAATTATAGAACTGACTACAGCTATTCAACAAGAAGCAGACGACTCATATTTGCAAATGACTCATATTTACCATCTCACCGGGTGAGTTTATATATTTTGAAGATTCTAGAACATCAGTAGGAAATTGAATCCCCTCCCTACCTCTGCCCTGTCGAGGTTTTGATGTCAGTAAGCTCAGAAACAAGAAACCAAGTAAAAATGTAAACAGAAAGAAAACAAGGACTTCTGATATCACATTTGGAATTTCAGATGTTGTGTCACGATCAAAACTTTTAAGGGCAGCCAGCAAGGATACTTTAGGTGAAGAAAGATCTATATCATCTCTTCTGAAAGCAGGATATCAGCTAGTTACTACATTACTCGATTTGGGAAAGTTGAAAGACAATTATGGGTTTGAGATCCTCTTTAAACTAAGAAGTAAAAATAAAACAGATCTCAATTATGTGCCTGAACAAATGAAAACAAAAATCAGTTATTCTGTATGTTATTTTACTATTAAAATAATATTAAAGAAAGTATTTTATGCTATTTCTCATGAAGACCTCATGTTACAAAAAAAAAGGATTAAAGAATGATAAACGACTCTTGTACTATCTTGGTTCCATCTGTGATGACACTGTAACAGATTATTAAAGCAAATGATATAGGATATTGATGTTTAGCACGATTGTTAGTTAACCTTTTCACAAACCACAAGCGTCAATCAATAGTGATAAAGTTTTTGCTTCTGTAGTGATAACTAGATGGTATCTGTTCTCCAGCTAGGTACAGACAGTGACACAGCAAAATGTTTGCAGTAGATGTGAACTGATACTATTTAAGACGGTTGACTGGACACAGACGATTTGGCAGCACGGCTGGCTGGACATTCAGTTGGTTTTGGCAACAGTACTTTTTGCTGCTGGAAGCAAACGCACATACATGTGGACAGAAATATACCGATTCAGAGAGAGAGAGCTTAATTGAACATGGTTGACACAAACAGTTTCCCTCTCCTCATACACATAAAAGGAAATGTGCTCACACACATAAACAGAGAGAGAATGATGGAGAGAATAAAAGTAATGTTGCAACATCTAATGTCAAATAAGGCAGCATCAAATCAGCAATACCAAATAGGTGGCGCCAAAATGTCACATATCTGAACTGACCGGTCATGAACTGAAAGTCAAATAGCTTTGTTCACTTGTACATTGCATGATCAGCGATATGTCCACCATAGATCAATAGCATGCAATAGGGTGTCTGTGATGGTGGAGTTAAAACCCTTCACAACTACAAGCAATAGGATAGCTGAAGGAAGTCAGCCTTAATAACAAAGTCAAACACAATGGGGGGAAAATGAGAAAACAGAAATGAAAACATTAAGCCAGATCAACTTTGCAGTGCATAAAATTGAATTAATCAGCCAAAAACAACAACCATGACCTCTGTTTACCTCTACTCCCTTTCAAGTAAAAATATTGATTACTTTTGAATGCAACACAAGGTTAATTTTTGTACAGGTGGATTAGAGTTGATTGGATTGAGACCAGATCTATCAAGTACGAATACATTGATTAACTGAATCAAAAAGTATTTCTGATTAGATTGCAAAAGTCTGGAAATGTTTGGTACTCCATCAATCTAAAAATCAAGAATTTTGTCCAGAACCTTACCATCTCTGCTACTCCTGCTGCTGCCACTACTACTACTAATAATAATAATGATATTGATAGTTTCAAATTTTGGCACAAGGCCAACAATTTTGGGAGGAGGGATAAGTGATTACATCCCCAGTGAATCACTGGTACTTAATTTATCAATTTGAATTCAGAATGTCAAGTCAGAAGAAATGCTGCAATTTAATCCCTCCCATAAACATTAATATCCATGAAAAAAACGAGCCTCTGTGGTAATGAGGTGGGTGGGTAGGGTCAAGTGATCTGCTTAAAATACCAACCAAATCTCCCTCACACCATATATCCTACAGTTTGAATAATGTACTCCTTAAATGCATCAACTAAAATAAAAAAAACAATCAAAGTACTTACCATGTGTGGCTAACCATTCGCAATAATCCAAACTAAATGGAATATCAACAATTTTTTCAAAATCAGCTTGAATAATTCTCTCCTGGACACAAGTGTCTTGTAGATATTGTCGTTGTTCATCTTGGACAAGCGGGCTTGGAGAATCCTTGTCTTTACGTCTCCCTTTCCTGAAAGAACAAACAAACAAACAATAAATAAATATATATACATATGAATGTATGGTGTATGTGTGATGGGGTGGGGGTGCATGTGTACAGAAACTTTAGACAAAAACACAAGGAACAAGCAGCACAATGATTCTGAACAAAAGCACAAGGTCACAAAGTTTTGGTTTCATTCCTCAGTGGGACCTCATCAGTGACCGCATGCTTCATCTTCTGAGTCCTTTCCTGGAACAGTGGTCCATGGAATCTTTTTTGCAACAGTTTAAGTGGAACATAAAAGGCATTGAGCTGACCAGTTTCTGATAGCCTTTAAAAGCCATGGGTACTACACCTTTCTCCAAACTCAGAAAGCAAAGAAAAGGAAAAAAGAAACCATTCCATTTATATTATTTTAGGTTACGAAGAAGACTGTAAGTGGTGGACAGCTAGAAATAATACAGCATCAAATCTCTATATTATCTCCATCCACACACACACACACACACACACAC
>NC_068991.1:6220606-6226004 GCF_001194135.2 Octopus bimaculoides | reverse complement strand
CACACACACACACACACACACACACACACACATATATATATATATATACATATTGTAACAATGTTATCAGAGGAGTAAAAACAAGAGTTGGTTAAACTAAATCCTTTTCTAAATCGAGTTCTGTCTCTCTACATTCTGAGATCAAATTTGATCAGAGTAAACTATGTATTTTCTTCATTGTTACCAATGAAATAATTTCCAATCATACACTGTATGTAACAATACTTGATTATGTCCATAGTTAAAGATATGTAGCCTTATGTCAATATATAAGACATTATTTTAAGCTTTAAGTTACCTTAAAAACAGTTTCTGTTGTAGCTTTAAGCCTAAAATAATTTCTTTATTTACTCACTTAGACATATAAAATGTTATACCTCACACAAATTAAACATGCTGATATCAAGTCTTCATTTAACATTAGTTCAGTGTGTCTGAAAGCCTATTTATATGTTTAAAAGATATTTATAGGATTAAAACATGTTTGGATTTGCAGTTGATTAAAAACTATCGTTATAGACTCAAATTTTCATCAAGCTTGGTGCCTGGCAGCAAATCTACCAGTGTTGAGCAACGTGGCTCTCTTTAGTATCTGTGCAGCTTCTCGTGTTCTTTGTTTGGGAGGAGTAGACTAGTTTAGAACAGCTAATGAACAAGCTAGTTATAAATTGGCTTCAGCAAATTTAAATATGTTTTAAGCCTATAAATAGGCTTTTATATCCTAAACTAATTGATTTCCTAGCAGCTTTTATAATTACTTAACTCTCTCTCTTTCTCTATGTGTGTGTGTGTGTGTATGTATGTATGTATGTATGTATATATATATATATATATATATACGCACATACACACACACATTTGTATTGAATATTCCTCCTGTTCATTATGTAACTATATATATTCAGGCATAGTTGTGTGGGTAAGAACCATGCTCCCCAACTACATGGTTTCAGGTTCAGTCCCACTGCAGTGCACCTTGAGAAAATGTCTTCTTCCCTAGCCTCAGGCTGACCAAAGTCTTGTGAGTGATTTTGGTCGGCAGAAGTTCCGTCATGCGTTTCTGTGAAAGTGCTTGTGCTTCCTCGCATCTAGGCACGTAAAAAGCACCATTCAAGCGTGGTCATCCCAACCAATATACTACTTTTTATAAGAGTCCGGCTAGTCCATTCTTCTAATCACCCAGGGGTATCGATGACTCTTGCCAAAACATAAACCCAAAGATTATGTGTCGCACTCACAATTGCAAGATTTATGGTTTCAATTGCCGGAGCGGACGGTGGGTTGTGTTCTTGAGCAAAGGCACTTCGTTTCACATTGCTGTGCAATCATTTCAACATCTGATGTGAGGCAGCCCATGCACCTGTACAGGTAATGTCAGTTTGATGGAGAGAGTATAGCTAATGTACAGCACAAACATTTATTTGCTTACTATAAACAAATTAACTGTGAAAGTTGTTTCGCAAGATGTTGCAGAACTCTCACATGATGTTTATAACAGAAGAGTCCACATTATATAACCTTAATAGACTCTGTTCAATGGAGTATATTTAAAGAACATATTTATAAAATATTTTGCTTATTATATAAAGCACATTTATAATAAACTCTACTTCATTTTTCCTTTTTTACAAGTTATGTGGTAACCTCATTAGTTCCAGTGGCACGAAAGAAGGAAAAAACACCCAGCACAACTGAAAAGTGGTTGGTGTTAGGAAGGGCATCCAGCCGCAGAAAACCATGCCAAATCAGACTGGAGTCCGGTGCTGCCTTCCAGCTTGCCAGTCCTGATCAAAACCGTCCAACCCATGCTAGCATGAACAACAGACATATGATGATGATGATGATGATAATATATAGCAAAGAAACACTATATCTCCACAATTACAGTTGAATCAAATATACATATTTAAAACTCACTAACATCTGGTTCTTTGAAACAGAATTGTATCTACCAGATTCTCCATCAAAGAAAGCTTTATATCTGATTGGATCATTTTCAGTGCAGAAAACAGTGAAATTAATATCTGTAAAATTGTGAATTTTAACATATATTCAATCACACAACTGCACAAAGCATTAGGGGTGAAACCTGAAGTCCCAGTGAACAACAAATCTTTCATTTTGCTCAGGCAGAGGACTTAGTCAAAAGAAAGTAATTATATTGCACATGTGTGAAAATGTGGATGTAGATATTTGCTTGATGAGGTATAAACAGAGAGAGAGAGAGAGAGAGAGAGAGAGAGAGAGAGAGAGAGAGAGAGAGAGACTGTAGAAGTAATCTATTCCCAACCAGCTAGAGACAGAGACAGATTTTGTGAGAAAGCGAGTCAAAACTGAAGTGCAGTGCAATTTAAAAGGCCATTTGAAAAATAACTCATATTTTGCAGGTCATACTATATATATAAATAACAGAAATAACAATTATTACTGCCGTGGTGTGTTATCTCGTTAAAATAGGCCGACACATTATATAATATTTCAAGAACCATCAATTACTACTTGAAATATTTTCACATAACTCCTCTCTGCATGTTTGCCTCTATATGTATGTGTATGCATGTATGTATGTGTATATAATTATGTATCTGTATATTTATGTATGTATGTATGTATGTGTATATATTTATGTATCTGTATATGTATGATACTTCTTTATGTTAGGGTAAGAAATAGGAATTATTATTCATATACATTTTGCCACCGCCACCGCCATCATCGTCACAATAATAATAATAATAATTTCCAATTTAGGTACAAAGCTAACAATTCTGAGATTAGCCAATACCATTAACCCTGGTGCTTTATTTTATTGACCCCAGAGGAATGAAAGACAGAGTTAACTGCAGCAGAATTTGAACTCAGAATATAAAAGAGCCAAAACAAATCCTCTCCACCACCTTGTTTCCAGCACTCCTCCATTCTGTACCCTCTAATTGGAGGAGTTTCAAACTGGATAAATCCCCGATATATTCCCTAACAAGAGACCTATCAAAATACATTTTCAACAGAATGCCACAAGAAATTTAATGCAACAGAACTTTTACATCATTCCACCCACCATACAGGAAGGAGCATCACTATTTTGTGACAGACTCTGTATAAAAAGCCTGCTGGGCAGAAAACTAGACTTCATTCTGCTGACTGACGACAACTCTGCATCCAACACAACTGTGATTCTATTTGACAAAGGCAGCAGTGTGATATCAGATCAGATAAAAACACAACACATCAGCTGTCTTTGATCTATGCACGTGTAGGACTCTCTAACACTCACTCAGTTATCACTGTACAATGATACATCAGTGTGAAAAAAGAGCTGACTTAAATCTAATTAATAACATTAGTGCAAATGAAAGGACAAGCCAAATGAATATGGCATTTGACTACAAGCTGAAATTCACTGTAGGGTTTGTTTGTTTTTAGGAGGAAAGAGGATTTGGTAGATGGAAACTGAAAGAAGCTCGTTGTATATATATATATACATGTATGTTTGTATGTATTTGTGTGTTTGTTTTTGTCTCCCCACTATCGCTTGACAACCAATGATGGTGTGTTCATGTCCCCTTACGTTAGCGGTTCAGCAAAAGAGACTGATAGAATAAGTACTAGGCTTACAAAAAATAAGTCCAGTGGTCAATTTCTGTGACTAAAGGCAGTGCTCCAGCATGGCTGCAGTCAAATGACTGAAACAAGTAAAAGAATAAAAGTATATATATATATATATTTACGACAGAGTCAAACTGAGATGTAAAAGTACAGCTTTATATACCACTACTGACTTTCCAGAAATACTATTTCATGTACTGCTACAGAGATATATACAAACTCCCTTTCATATGTCACTAAAAAAATTTAAGTAATGACACACATTTGCATAACGCAAGAGATTAACACTAAAACAGGATTTATTTCTTTAGCCGTGCTTTTAGCTCAATTGTCTTCATTTTTCCAATCTACCTTTGCTATGGAAATCTATGCAGTTATTAAATATGGTTATAACTAGTAAAATCCTGTTATATTTAACGAAACAGGCAATTTCATTGGCCTGTATGGTGGTATCACTCCCTAAAACATCATTCTGGTTGACTTGTTACACATGAAGAAAATTACTCCAGCTATTTTATTTGCTCACAAGCGTAACAAAATCTGTTGAAAATGCAGGAGAATCTGTTTGAAACTGGACAAACCTGTTATTAAGAAGAATGTGCATTAAGAGTGATTTTAAACCCAATATTTTACAACAATGATTTTGATGAAAATAGTATGTTGGAACAATGGAAACAAAGCAAAATAATAGACAAAACCAGAAGTATTTTATGGGAAGGAACTATAATTCTAGCTTCTGATCATTCGTAACAGTATTATTACTAAATGCACATGCATCTGTGTTTCTAGTTCAAATCTAGTTTGGAATAAAATACTTGAAGGTGATTATCGAAGATCAAACTAATCAAAAACATAATGAAGATCATCATCATCACCATTATTTAACATCTGTTTTCCATGTTTGACAGGAGCTGACGAGGCCAGGAGTTGCAACAGGTTTCTACAGCTGGATGCCCTTCCTAATGCCAACCACTTTACAGAGTGTACTGGATGCTTCATACATGGCACCATCACCAGTGCTTTTTACACGGTTTTGCTGCCGTTTGTTTATGTAGTTTGATTTCTTTATCTATCAGTTTCTACGAAGATAGAAACGCGAGTAAAATAAATAGAGAAGCAAAAATAAAACTTTGGAAACAGCAATGCCACCGTAATTTACGTGGAAACCAGGTGTGTACTTTCAAGGGAGATAATCAGAGAAAGACTTGAAAGTCAATGTAAAATCATAATATTTCATGTAAAGTAAATATAGCAAATAATCCAGAATCCTTGTCCAGTACCAGATCAATCCCAAAATCTAATCAGTTTGTGCCAGTCACGAGGCCAAACATCCCTGAAAGTTTCATCCGAATCCATCCAGTAGTTCTTGAGATATCTTGTCCACAGACAAACAAACAAACACGGCTGAAAACAATACCTCCACCTTCGCTAAGGCAGATGTAATAATAATAACCACTAATCCTCACCATCATCATCATCATCACTATCACTCACCATCAGGCAAAGAGAACTTCTAAGTACATTTCAACCTAGTCAGCTGACTTGTTGTAGCTGCCAAATCTCTCAACAATCTCATTATCACATCAGGAATCTTGCAAAACGAATTGAATCTCATTATCATCTTTAAAAATAAGAGTGAAAACAATTCCTGATTTAAAGATGAAAATCAACAAGACTTAGCTGCTGACTAAGCAATATGGCTTAACCTACATCGGCTGTGTGGTTCAGAAGCCCGGTTTTCAAGCATGTGGTTTCTAGCTCAAACCCACTGCATGGCAACTGTCTTCTACAA
>NC_068991.1:6216914-6220526 GCF_001194135.2 Octopus bimaculoides | reverse complement strand
TATATATATATATATATATATATATATATATATATAGATATATAGATAGATAGATAGATAGATAGATAGATAGATAGATAGAGAGAGATAGAGAGACATACCTCTAAAACTGAGGGCGGGTGTTACAAGTTGTACATACTAGGTGGAACAACTTAGAAGTCAGTTTTTTACGACCTTGGCTTTAATTATAAAAGTCAATTAAAAAAATAGCCTTCGTTTCTAATTAAAATGAACATTGAGTTCTTGATAGAAACTCACGCATTTCAGAAGAGGGTAAAGTTAATTCAATAAACACAAGCACTCAACTTTAATGACCTTGGAAGGACGAAAGTTAAAGTAGACTTCACTAGGATTTGAACTTGTGGCATAAGGTAACACGAGATGGTATGGGGATAGAAGTGGGATTAAATTTCATTAGAAACAGGATAAGGATGTCTGTGTGTATGGAAGATCATATAACTCACTCACTGACTCTCACGCTTGCTTGATGGGGTTGAGGGTCATCCCAGCTTAGTGGTCCCTGAGGCGTCATCATGTGTAAAGCTGACAGGGTGCACCAGTGGCCAACCACTGCTGCTGGTCCCGTCCTGTACCAGCCTCTCTGCATCCTCCAAGATGATGCTGAGCCTCAGGAGATCTTCCAGAAACACATCCAGCCATCTGGTGCAGGGTCTGCCATGGAGCGTCCCCCTGCCTGCAGCTGCTGCATCAAACAAGAATAAAGCCCTGGTAGAGACATGTCTTCTGCCTCCTGCCAGATCATATATCTCTGAGGAAGATAAATAAATAAAGCTATGCTGGATGTAGAAAAGTGGAAAGAATGATTCTGGCCTGCTTTGCTTTTGGAGCTAGTTCAGTGGGGAAGTTAGATTACAAAACAGTTAAGTGTGGGGGTGGATGATTGCCCACTTAACTTGTTCTTATTTTCATGACCTTATTTATTTGTCTTATGTCCTTCATTAGATATAATTGCATTCACAGTTTATGTGCTTGTAGGAAGTTGAGTGCTTGTGCATGTTGATGCGTCTTTAAACCTTTAATATTCAAACCAGCCTGAATAGTATATTTGTTTTATGCTCAAACTGGCCCAAATATTCTTGCTTTATGTTTAAACTGGCCAAATCTGGCTTCTTACACCTACCCTACAATGTCACACTATAAATAAACAATCACATCATTGAAATTTTGAAGCTAAAAGATAACGGTTAATTCAAAACAATGTGAATAAATAAGCATTACATTTGACAGATTAATCTGAATGCTCAAAGGTTAAACAGCAATTACTCTAATTAATTATTAGTGACGTGTGCTTTTATGCAGCAAGTGCCTATATGGGAGGATTGCTCAAGAATAACAACACAGTAATTGATGTTCTAACAAGGCAGCCACATTTAGTTGGATATAAAAATTAACTACTGTAACATTTAGGTAGGGCTAGAAACATCTCAACCACATTTATGTGTGGAATTATTACATCAAGTGGTCTTGTCTTTCATTAGCTAAAACAAACAATGTAGTCGACATTTTTCATCATCTATACCTATAGTATAGCTCAGTTTGTGTGTGTGTGTGTGTTGCATCTATAGAAATCCACACCTTACAAGATAGCAATCTGGGAGTCGCACCAATGGATTCCTCATGGTCGAAAATGCCCGGAATCGGCTATCTATTTTTCTTTTCGTTGCTTCCTAACACGTGAATTTTTGCATTAAAAATAATTTTAAACCATAAATTCTAACAAGTTTCAAGTCGCCATTACTTATAAAATTATCCATCATCTTTCCAACAACAACCCAGGACACGTTTCTGAATTCCATACATCCGACACTCGTGGACATGCCTACAAAATCATAAAACAACACAACATCCATGACTTTCGGAAACATTTCTTTCACACTCGGAATTGATGAAGCATGGGAATAAACTACCCATATCAGTTGTTACCTGTCAAGATACAACATCCTTCAAAACTTCCATGCTTCCTGAAATTCACCAACAGATACACCTGATTCCCCAACCACACTCCTGTTATTATTATTATTATTATTTTTGTTTTGAAAACTTATTCACTGTTCACTTTCTGTGAATTATTCTATATACTGTTCATGTAGTTTTGTTTACTTCTTCTGATGTGTTCTAATGTACCTGATAGAATCCTGTTATATTTAATGACAAAAACCATTTCATTGGCTGCATCTCTTTCTATTCCTGTGGAAGTAACCATTTTTAGTGTATTAAATGAAAGTTTGGTGTGGCATACATATGTATACTGTTGCTAGGAGTGCCAACATATCAAAATACACAGTTATGAGAGGTGTGGCATATTAAGATCTTCATTCCAAGCTTCTGAGAAAACCTGCAGTAAGAAGGCACTGGTTTAAACTGTCATATGCCAAAATATAGCATGGCAACAAGCTCTGCTAAAATGCTGCATATGTAAAATGTTTCTCATTATGCTAAATTTCTTTCCTTATTTAATCTATTTGTTTCCATATTTTTGCTTCTATACATTACTTTTATTTCAATTCATAAAAAAAAAAAAAAAATGTAGAATGTTAGCGCAGGTGTGGCTGTGTGGTAAGAAGCTTTCTTCCCAACTGTATGGTCCCGGGTTCAGTCCCACTGTGTGGCACCTTGGGCAAGAGTCTTCTACTATAGCCTTGGGCTGACCAAAGCCTTGTGAGTGGATTTGGTAGACAGAAACTGAAAAAAGACTGTCAAATATATATATATATATATATATATATATACATACACACACACACACACACATATACGTATGTATGTATGTATGTATGTATGTATGTGCATGTATGTGTGGTTTTGTGTCTGTGTTTCCCCACCACCACCACCATTGCTTGACAACCGATGTTGGTATGTTCACATCCCAGTAACTTAGCGGTTCAGCAAAAGTGAACTGATAGAATAAGTACTAGGCTTACAAAGAATAAATCCTGGGGGGCGATTTGTCTGACTGAAACCCTTTAAGGTGGTGCTCCAGCTAGGGCTACAATCTAATTACTGGACTGAAATGAGTAACAGGGTAATTTAGTAAAATAATTACGTCATTGTCAATCTGGTGTTTGCAACATAAACTTGCTTGGAATTTTAAAAGCAGCCAATTGTGATCTATCTCCCCTCAATTCTGCACCTCAACTCTATCAAGGGGTTTTATCTTGTGAGTTAGCCAGTGAGCTCACCAGTTCTGGTATGATTAAGAAGGTACACACTACAACCTGTAAGGCAGTTGACATTAAGAACATCCAGCCATAGGAACCAAGCCAGAGAAGACATAGGGAGCTCAAGGCAGTCCTCCTTTTTGTCAGATCCTACTGAATGGTCCAAATCAAACCATCAGGAAATATGGACATTATATGATGATGATGATGATGGTGGTGATAATGTATGCATATGTGTGTATGCATATATATATATATATATATCTATATATATATATATCTGATTTGGCAGAGTTTCTACAGAAGGGCATCCAGCTGTAGAAACTCTGCCAAATCAGATTGGAGCCTGGTGTAGCCATCTGGTTTCACCAGTCCTCAGTCAAATCGTCCAACCCATGCTAGCATGGAAAGCGGACGTCAAACAATGATGATG
>NC_068991.1:6191315-6216038 GCF_001194135.2 Octopus bimaculoides | reverse complement strand
AGATATATATATATATATATATATATATATATAGATATAGATACACACACATACACAGTACACACAGACGCAACATATATACCCACATATCAAACTCTGAAACATGGAAAACTAAGCACAAATATCTCATACCATAAAGCTATATATGTACATGTGCATGAGTGTGCATGTATAATGTCTATACACACACACACACGCTCACATACAAACACATTTCTATATATATGATCACATGCAATGACTAATTGCAAGAAGTCACAAACATTATTCATATCAGACAGACTGTTGCCAATATACAATTACAAAAAGTCAGCACTATTTATGGAATCTAAGATTAAAACAATAACCACAACACAGCACTATTTCCCTTTCATGTTGAAATAATACTCTGTGATGTTGCCCCAATATTACCAAGTGCCTTGTGTTTATTACACAATCCATATGCAAATGATATATTGCACAATCCTAAATGAGGAAACTATTAAAACTGGACAGATAACCTAAAACCGTCAGCTGTTGTGAACACATCAAACAACAACAACAAACAATGGTTTCGAATTTTGACACAAGGCCAGCAATTCGGGGGTGGGTAAAGTCAGATACACCTTGAAAGGGATGAAAGGCAAAGTTGACCTCGGTGGAATTTGAACTCGGAACGTAATGACAGATGAAATGCCATTAAGTATTTTGCTCGGCATGCTAACGATTCCGCCACCTAGCAACCTTACTATTTGTCATATGAAGATATGACAAATATTCATTTCTTTATTGCCCACAAGGGGCTAAACACAGAGGGGACAAACAAGGACAAACAAAAGGATTAAGTCAATTCCATCAACCCCAGTGTGTAACTGGTACTTATTTAATCGACCCCGAAAGGATGAAAGGTAAAGTCGACCTCGGCAGAATTTAAACTCAGAACATAATGATTGATGAAATGTCGTTAAGTATATTGCTCGGTGTGCTAACGAATCTACCAGCTAGCAACCTTAATATTTGTCAAATGAAGACATTACAAATAATACAAAGATACTACAAAATATTTGCATGATAAACTCATTTGAATTACAGGGAATTCTGGGTATCAACTGTCATGGCTCTGAAAAGCCAGCTCTTATCTTTTCTATTAAGGAAAGTTTCATCAACTGAAGTTTATTAAATGCATAAAATATCTTAAGAAAAGTACAATTTTCACCTTCCTTCTCCACACTACCATCCTTTTTCTTTCTTTCTTTCTTTCTTTCTTCCTGTATTTTTTTTTTTAAACAAGGTTGATTGCACAAAATATTTGCTTTCTGATTATAGAGATTGCATGTTACTACACCACCACCACCACCACCTTAGCGTACTTTTAAGATGAAATTCATTCAGAACTTGACATTATTACAAGAATCTGTAAAATAAATTTAGAAAAAACATTATATATATATATATATATACACACACACACACACACACATATATATATTTATATATACAGAGAGTGAGAGAGAGATGCTTCAATTTAAAATTGTCTTCTAATGTAATAGCCTTTTTTTTATATATGAATAGAACTTTCAATTTGCAGGTGAAAGATTTCTTCTCTGGATATAGAATAGTAATGAAACAAAACACAAAACAAAAAAAAGAACACATTGGTATTAGTTTTCACCTTATTTTCCTGTTTCCTGTACATAATCCACCACCACCTCCACCACCACGATTACACTGATATTGCTCTTGCCACCACCACCACCACCACCACCACATCAAAATGTTGATAACACTCAAATTACACTAATCTCGATGCAATAAGCATTTTCAAGGTATCCAATTTACTAAGTTCTTTATCGTTCTTTCAATGTCAACAAAGTAAAAATAAATGAATAAATAATACATAGATAAATATATAAAATATTATTAGCAATCTTGACTTTGAATTTTCAGGTTGAATATTTCTAAAAAAACAAAAAAAAATTTTAATCTATTTGTAGCACAAGTAACATTTTGGAGACCCCCACAAACTTCTTGTGACTAATCACTAATCTTGAATTTTCATTAATGATTTAAAGTACTGGTAGATTATTTCATTCATCATCATCGCTTAATATCCGTTGTCCATGCTGGCATGGGTTGGATGGTTTGACCGGGGTTGGTAAGCTGGAAGGTTGCACCAGACTCCAGTCTCATTTATTATATTAGAAAATATTATTATAAAACTTTATAAATTGCAGTGCTTAATATATGAATAATTTGACATGATATTTAGCTAATAAGAAGCAGCAATTCGAAACGGAAAAGAGAATCCGGTCCATGACACAAACCATGTGTCAATCGTTACATGTCTTAATTAATCACATTTTTTTCTATTTGACTGTAAAATGCTAAACGGCAATTTGTGTCTTTATGTTCTGAGTTCAAATGCTACCAAGGTTGACTTTGCTTTTTATCCTTTTGGGGTTGGTAGAATAAGTACCAGTTGAACACTGGGGGTGGATGTTATCAACTTACTTATTCCCCACCCCAAATAGCTGGCCTTGTGCCAAAATTTGAAATCACTGTAATACCGTTCACCGGTTATTAAGCAGAGTTTATTCTTTCCTAGAATTTCATTCCTCACTCGTGCTTTTGCAGCAGACGTTGACTTGTAGTGATTCAGACCAGATGAGAACTGTACCATATTAATCTCATCAAGGTCATGCAGGTCATGACCTGCAAAGGTCATGGCTCCTTTCCCATCTCTTCTAAATGATATAAAAAGAAATGCTAAGTGTTACATAAGAATATTGTACCTCATTGCCAGGTAAACATGGCATTTTCTCAAACTACTAACAAGGAACTGCAGTTCCAGCTACTGACCAGCTTATTAACAATGTGTTATCTCTACTGTTTGTTCTACTTCAGGTTACACACGCCATCTGCATATGATGCAGGTGTGGCTGAGTGATAAGAAGCTTGCTTCATAACAACATGGTTCCGGGTTCAGTCCCATTGCATGGCACCTTGGGCAAGTGTCTTCTACTGTGGCCTCGGGCTGACCAAAGACTTGTGAGTGGGTTTGGCAGACAGAAATTGAAAGAAGCCCTTTGTGTGTGTGTGTGTGTGTGTGTGTGTGTGTGTGTGTGTGTGTGTGCGTATGTGTGTTTGTGTCTGTTCCTCACCACTGCTTGACAACCGGTGTTGGTGTGTTTACATCTCTGCAACTTAGCGGTTTAGCAAAAATGACCAATAAAATGAGTACCAGGCTTAAAAGAAAACAAAACAAGTACTTGGTTCAATTCATTCGACTAAGAATTTTTTTAGGGAGTGCCCCAGAATGGTTGCAGTCTAATGACTGTAACAAGTATAAGATAAAAGATATACATCATCATCCATCATTTTGAATCCGGGTTTTGTCCCCATTAACGGAGGTTGCTGGATCTACTTCAATGCCATAGCAACCGCCCTCCCACCAGCTCACCATCTTGCCTGGTTTTGGGCATCCTCCCTTCTCAAGCCAATCCTCCCAATCTCCTCCTCCACCTGTCCCTTCCATATTTTCCTCAGTCTTCCTCGCTTTCACTGTCCATTCACCTCAAACTCTAGCATCCTCTTCAAAACATGCTCCTCATCCCTCCTCAACACATACCCATACCACCGCACTCCATTCGCCCTAATTTTCCCAAAGATATCCACAGTGGTATAGCTAACAATTATAATTAATTACACAAATGATCTCTTCCTAACCAGGACCAAAACTAACACTGACCGGTCATTTACACAGGAAATTTAAATAACATTATCAGTGTAAATTTCTTAATTGATTATCTAAGTCAACACATGGAGGATTGGTTAGTTTACAGTACTCGCTGGCCTTTAACAGATAATGTAATACCAATGTTCTAACACACCAGCATTGAAGAGTTTATTTCCATTTGCGGTTCTTTACAACCCGAAGAAGGCAATTTGGATATCGCAATATGAAACTGTAAAGCTCAACAAAACACTCTTCAGTTAAACAGTGCACCCACTAATTACAGAAGAATGCTGTGCTTTACTACTTCTACACACAAAGTTGACTATTCTAAGTTTTCTTCAACTGGAGAGTTAGTTGTGCCAGGAATGTGAGATATGCTGAAGTTCTCACTCAACAGTATGCCAGTTAATCTATTTTTATTTCAATCAACATAAAACCTTTGATAAGCGCAGGTTTTAAAGGATTTTTTGTTTCTTTCTCAGTAAATAAAACACAATTTAGCATTTCAGGAAATCAAAGAATCCTGTTTTTAACGAATCCAAGCTTCAGGTACTGAATTCAACTTCAATGCTCCTTTGACAAATGCCTTTAAAATAATTTTAATATAGATACATAGCTGTGTGGTTAAGAAGCTTATTGTAACCATATGGTCTTAGGTTCAGTCGCACAGTGGGGCACCTTGCGCTAGTATCTTCTTTTATAGTCGTGGGGCAACTAAAGCCTTGTGAGTGGATATGACAGATAGTAGCTGAAAGAAGCTTGTAGTGTGTGTATGTGTGTATCAAGCTGTAGAAACCTTGCCAGATCAGATTGGAGCCTGGTGTGGCCTACTGGCTTGCCAGTCCTCAATCAAACCATCCAACCCATGCCAGCATGATTAAATTCACAGCAACGTGAATAAGTAAGCATCACATTTGACAGAATAATATGAATGGTAAAGAGTTAAAGAATCTACACGGCTACAAGAAGACATTTGGAGACAGAAACTCTGACTGTGCTTGTGAATAAAAGGCTTTGAAATGGATTAACAATGAGCAAAAGCAATTACAGAATTACTGGAAGACACAGAAACTGTCGTCATTATGGTGAAAGAGGCCGGTGAAAGACATATTTAATTGGTTTTTCAGGAACTGATGAGTGTTAGTTTAATTAATCACACTGCAGTCTAATTAACTTCAAAATAGCACGAACCAACAATTGACGATGAATAATAAATTTATTTTGCCAACCCAGAATAAAATCAAGCAACATTGCAAATGCGAGTAAAGGGAATATGAGTTAACCCTCTAGCGTTTAAGCTAGCCATATCCAGCCTTTCACACCTACCCTACAATGTCACTCTAAAAATATACAATCACATCATCGAAAACTTGAAGCTATGAGACAATGCATGATTAATTGAAAACAATGTGGATAAATGAGGATTACATTTGACAGAGTAATCTAAATGCTTAAAGAGTTAATAACTAATTCTTGGCCATCAATTCGGCTTGGTTTTGACAATAAATTTCATTTACATTCCCTAAAACATCTTGGCTATTCAAACACACTATTCTGGCTATGTTTCAAGCCTTTCTTTCATCAGTGGGCAATTTAACAAAATAGACCTAAATGTAGCTCATTGCAGTCAGTTAGCATAATGCTGGTGCTCCTATATACACAAAAGTTAACAATACAATATATAAATAGTTGCTCTCTGTCCACATTTCAAATATAAACAGAAGTACAATTTATTTTAGCTGTGGGTGGGGGAATAGATAAAAAAGGGATTATAAAGCGTTTGGGTGGTGGAATTGTAATCTGTAAGGATTACTTCTTTGTTCAATTCTGAGAGTGACAATTATGATAGTGAATAAGTTGAAACAGTGCCAAATAAATACTATCACCACAATGACCAAAAGCCCAATATATATATATATATATATATATATATATATATATATATACACACACACACACACACACACACACATACATATATATATATACACATACATACATACATACATACATATATATAAATGTTGGTTGATTGACAGGTTGGTGGATTTTTCCTATCATGCTTTACATTATATAGAGAGCAGAGGAGAGAGTATATGGGGAAGAGAGAGAGAGAGAGAGAGAGCTAACATATGAAGAACAGGAAGAATGGAAAGAAAGAATAAAATATGGAGGAGGAGGAAATGGTAGAATAGATATAGGAGGACTTGTACAAAAGAGAAAATTCTTTTATCTAGTTTCATTTTAAGGTAATATGTCTTTAAATTCTGGGTTCAAATTCCGCCAGGGTCGACTTTGCCTTTCATCCTTTCGGGGGTCGATAAATTAAGTACCAGTTGCGTATTGAGGTTGATCTAATCGACTGCCCCCACCTCCCCCAAAAAATTTCGGGCCTTGTGCCCAGAGTAGAAAAGAATATTTCTTGTCTTTTGAAAATTAGCATTTGTTTCTTTATTTTGCATAAGGACCAAGAAATTTGTTAACGATTAAAATGTAATTATTTTGTTGTATGCCATATTTCCTGACATTAACCACTGTGGTAAAAGTATACTTCCAAAGTTACTTGTCACATGACAAATAGCAATCATGTGTATGTGTATGTGACTTTTGTCTGCTACTTGACTCTGTCATTAGACTGTGGCCATGCTGGGGCAGTGCCTTGAATTTTTAGTCGAATGAATTGACTGTAGGACTTATTTTTAAAACCTGGTGCTTATTTTATTGGCCTCTTTCGCTGAACTGTTAAGTTACGAGGACATAGTGGGGGGACAAACACAGACACTAGACACACACACGTGTGTGTGTGTGTGTGTGTGTGTACATACATATATATACACACACAATGGGCTTCTTTCAGTTTCTGTCTACCAAATCCACCCACAAGGCTTTTGTTAACCCAAGGCTATAGTGGAAGACATTTGCCCAAGTTGCCATGCAGTAGGACTGAACCTGGAACCATGTGGTTGGGCAGCAAGCTTCTTACCACACAGCCACAAGAATAATCTCTATTATCAGACTGTATTCATTCTACAGAAAATCAACTTCACTATGTGCTTGTATGTACAACTGTGTGTGTGTGTGTGTGTTACTGTCTCCTTGCCTTCACTTCATGTGCTAGTTGTAAATGAGTGTCACCATTACGCAAGTGATGTCCTCCATTTCCAAACTTCCTTAAAAACATGTCTGGCCACAGAGAAATATTCCCTTACTTGGAAACAGGTGAGGGTTGGGGACAGGAATGGCGTCCAGCTGTAGAAAAATCCATCTCAACAAATTCTGTCTAACGTATGCGAGCATAGAAACAGTGACCATTAAAACAATGATAGGTGGACATTATACACCAAGTAAAATGCTTGCTTCAGAAATACAGTTACTTCATAGTCCAGACACATTAACAATGTGTTTTTTATAAGAAGAACAAAGATAACCAGTTCAAAATAACACATCAAGTGATTTATCGCACTGTGTAGTTTTTTCCACTGTTAATGTCATAAACTAGCCTTGTGTATTGTTGTCATTACAAATGACATCCAATTAGGATGACAACATAACAATAGAGAGATATAATAGACTGAGTGTTGCCTGAATGAATCAATAATGCACCGATACTATCATTGTCATTGTCATCATTTTAATGCCCACTTTTTTTGTTGAGGCAGATTTTCTATGGCTAGATGCTCTTCCTGTCACCAACTCTCATCTGTTTTGAAGTAAAGCGATATTTCCCCACGACTAAGACAGCGAGCCGGCAGAAATATTAGCACACCGGACGAAATGCTTAGCAGTATTTTTCCTGTCTTTATGTTCTCAGTTCAAATTCCGCCGAGGTTGACTTTGCCTTTCATCCTTTCGGGGTCGATAATTACCGGTATTTTTTATATATTGTATATGTACAGCATAATATGCTATACATGTATGTATATTGTTATAATAGTTTTTTTTTTAAAAATAAATAAACAGACATAATATAATGTCTAAAAGTTGATGAATACCACCTCTTGATCTCCTCCATTTTCTTATTGCTATATATATATATATATATATATATATATATATATATATATATATATATGTATGTATGTATATAGCCACAAGCACGCACAAATGTATATGTACTCACATGACTCGCACACTTGCAATAAACTAAATATAATGAATAAACATGAGATAAATAAGCAGATGAAGGCCATCTTTTTCCTTTTTTATATTTACTTTGAAAACGAGCTGAAATAAAAACACATTCACACAGGGCATGTGTGTGTGTATATAAATAAAACCTTTTTATCATATTTTACCGACTATAGACTGAAGTAATTACCTATGGCAAAGGGAATGGTAAGACAACAAATACGAAACCAGAAGATACCAAATCAATTAGTACCGGCTGGTAATACACATTTAGCATAACTTGTCCTTTTATAATGACAGACATGGCCATACAAAGGAAGGTTAAGAAACAATACAATAAAAGAGCAAAGACTCCTATGTTTTTATCTTTTCTGTTCCATAATATTGATTTCTGTTCATTAAGCTGCAAGGCCACGTTTGATAAATTTTAAAATCTTTTCTTGTACTTGTTTCAGTCATTCCACTGCAGCCATACTGGGGCACCGCTTTAAAGGATTTTAGTTGAACAAGTCGGCTCCAGGACCTTTTGTATTTTTTAAGCTTGGTACTTATTATATCGATATCTTCTGCTGAACTACTAAGTTATGGGGACGTAAACAAACCAACAACGTTGTCAAGCGGTGGTGGGAACAAACACATACACAAAGAAATACACATACATATGCACATATACAATGGGCTTCTTTCAGTTTCCGTCTACCAAATCCACTCACAGTGTTTCGGTCGGCCCAGGGCTACAGTAGAAGACACTAGCCCAAGGTGCCGCACAGCAGGACTGAACCCAGAACCATGTGATTGGGAATCAAACTTCTTACCACACAGCCATGCAGAAATCTTGTCTGTGTGTCTCCACTAAAGCTTAATCACGTTTCCTTATCTTTGTGATTTCATACTTTCTCACAAAATCTAAACAGTGATTGTGTGATATATATGTGCATGTGTGTGTATATATATACATGTCATACATCATCATCATCATTATCATCGTTCAACGTCCGCTTTCCATGCTAGCATGGGTTGGACGATTTGACTGAGGACTGGCGAACCAGAAGGCTGCACCAGGTTCCAATCTGATCTGGCAGAGTTTCTACAGCTGGATGCCTTTCCTAACGCCAACCACTCAGAGAGTGTAATGAGTGTTTTTACGTGCCACCGGCACGAGGGCCAGTCCAGCAGCACTGGCAACAACCTCGCTCAAATGTTTTTTCACGTGCCACCGGCACAAGTGCCAGTAAGGCGACACTGGTAACGATCACGCTCAAATGGTGTTATTTACGTGCCACTGGCACACCTTCATATATATATGTGTGTGTGTGTATATATATACATTACTTCCATATATATACATACATCACACACCTTCATATATAAGGGTGTATGTATGTATATACCACATACCTTCATATATGCATGTGTGTATATATCGCACACCTTCACATATGTTTATGCATGTAAATGTCTTTCACTGATGTATAAACAGCCAAAGACGTAAACATAAGCAATAAAACTGGTGCTTTCAAACAAAAAATACCCTGCAGCAATTACCCTACCTAAATTGCACAGATGCCAATCTTGAAACCCTAGCCATCATAAATGCAGTGAGGTAGTGGCCGGTCCATTGGAAACCTGATCAAGGATGTCATTTATTGTTTGCAATAATGTAACACGGAATAAATTTATGAAATAAATTTATGAAATAAACTGGTTTCAACGGGCAACAAGAAATGGATTGTAGACTTGGCAAATGAGAGTTTAGCACTTGCCATAAAGACATAAATAATAATATTAAAAACTGAGGAACGGCAAGAAATGTCAGGTAAATCCTGAAAAAAAAAAGCTGACTTGCATTGCTCTTTTGCAAACAATGTGCTACAAAGCTATGCTATATTTTTAATCAGTGCCAACAACCAAGTGTATAGTAAGAAAGAACAGCTCGTAGGGTGAGGTGGAAAGAAGGAAAAAAAAAAGACAAAATTAAAAAGATTAATAACAAGAATAACAACAACAACAATGGTAACGAAAATAGCTGAAAGAAATGGAAGGAAAACCCTGCTTGCTTAGAGTAACGGTATGATGATTGGGGTGGTGGGGAAAGGTCTTGGAAAGACAGGATGTGTGGAAGATGCTGCAGTGTGGGAGGCAGACACTAAAGACACAGAGAAGCAGTTTACGAAGGATTAAAAAGAAATTTTAAAAAGAGAAAGAAAGAAAGAAGATGCAGTGATAAAGCAAGAAGGGCAGAAATGTGTTGTGTCGGGAAGGCGAGCTTAGATAGTGATGCGGAGCAGTGAGTTACCGGCAAGTGGGAATGACGATGGAATAGGTGGGTATGAGAAGGGTACAGTGGCGAGGAGTGGGACTGGGTTGTTGGAGTGGGAGGATGTGACGCTAAAGAAAACAGCAAGGTATTACAGCTTAAAACCTACAGTCAACGGAGGAGGGGGCAACAGCAAAGTTTGGGATGGTGGTGGTGGTGGCGGGGGAGGAGGAGGAGAACTTTGCTGGAATAAAGGGAGATGAAATTTCAAGGGTAGAACTATGAGTTGATAAATGGAGAATGCTGCGATTGCACCTGGGTATGTGAGAGAGCATAGGTGAGATGGGGGTGGTTGCTCGAAGAAGATGGGGGGGGGGGGAATTAAAGATGCAATAACCGATAGGGTGGGTAAGATTGTAAGGTAGAAGGAGGCTGGGGGTTTCAGACTCCCTAATGATGGGTGAAATAAGCATGGGATGGGAGAGGGGAAGAAAGGTAAGGAGATTGCACAATATAGTCTAGGTATGCAAGGCTGACAGTGTATCCATGGCAGCAAGCGAAGAAAGGGTATCGTAAAGAGAACCCTGCAAATATTTGATAGAACTGGAGATTCCGGAGTCTCTGTCGGGAATATATTGCATAAATAAACAAAATATTTTCATGGGAGTTTGGATTAAACTGCTAGAAATAATTATTAGTGTATATCTATGTGTATGTGTGTGTGTGTGCATGTGTGTGCGTATGTATGTATGTATGTATGAGTATTTGTGTATGTATATATCTGTGTATATGTATTTGTGTGTGCGTGCGTATTTGTGTGTGTGTGTGTGTGTATGTCTGTGTGTATGTGAGTGCATATTTGTCTGTGTATGTGTGTATGTGAATTTGCATGTGTGCATGTATACGTATTTGTGCATTTCTGTGTATGTATGTGTATTGAGCATATTGGTGTGTGTGTGTGTGTGTGAGTATGCAAATAAGATTTTATAGACCTGTTATACAACTTCACCTGCTTTACATATCTATACACACCACACATTATATGTACACTGTGTGTGTGTGTGTGTGCGTGCGTAGGTGTGTGTGTGACTGTGTATGTATGTATGTGTGTGAAAAACAGACAGACCTAAGTGCACTTTCTTAATTCGTTTATCATTCTCTGAGGCTGTTTTATGGCAAGATAAAAATTAATTAGAGCTGAGAAATGTCAACGTGAAAGAAATAAGAGGGGAATGAAGAATCCAGAACACAGAACCAATACAAAGAAGGAGGCATATTCATCAGCTTGCTGGGATATTCAATGTTTTACTGCCTTGGTCACACGCTCATTGGGCAAATTACTGAAGCAAAACCTGGTGTTCAATTCTATTTTGTCTCAACTCAAAGACCTTCGGAACAAAGTTAACAAGAGTTTCTTGTAGGTGCAGGCATGGATGGCTGTGTGGTTAAGAAGCTTACTTTGAAACTACATGGCTTCAGGTTCAATCCCACAGCGTGGCACCATGGGCAAGTGTCTTCTACTATAGTCCCTGGCCAACCAATCTTGTAGAGAAAATTGTGAGTAAGCCCATCATATATATATATATATATATCTGTATGTGTATCCACCACTGCTTGGCAACCAGTGTTGGTTTGTTTATGTCTGTGTAACGTAGCAGTCTGGCAAATGAGACCAAAAGAATCAGTCCCAGACTTTATAAAACTAAACATAAATACTGGGGTCAGTTTGTTTAACCCCTTAGCATTTAAACCAGCCATATCTGGCCCATATATTCTACCTGTTTTATGTTCAAACTGGCCAGATCCAGCCTCTCACACGTACCCTGCAATGTCATTCTAAAAACAAACATTTACATCATCATAATCTTGAAGCTTTGAGATAATGCGTAACTAATTCAAAATAATGTGAATAAATAAGGGTTGCATTTGACAGAATCGGAATGCCAACGAGTAAAGCATTGCCCCAGCATGGTCGCTGTCCGATGACCGAAACATGCAAAGGATAAACTAGATTAGCATTTTATAGGGCGGGAGTATGTAGCTCCCTCGCACCAGTTTAACTTTAAAGGGACAAGCAAAGCTAAGTGCTGGCTGCGAGAACCAACCTACATGTTGGTTTGTAAAAGGGACAGATTGCTTTTAATCAAACTACAGCCAACTGAAGAGATCAATAGATATTGATCTATTTTTTGTTGTTGTTTTTATTAGATTAAGGAAGCACAAACTATTTTAGCAAAAGAAGGATTGCATGAATCATTCATCCCTTTCTTGTTGTTCAACCAACAGAGCAAAGGACCAGAGGTGGGGCTGGCTAGAGGCATTGATAGATCTGGGATAGAGAGATCTGGTGAATGAACTTAATTTGTGCAGAATCTTTCATCCCATATTTTGTTTTTATACAATAACAGTGTCTGAGAACCAAGCCTTTGTTGTGAGGCGGAGTCTGCTTCAGCTTCTCTGATATTGAGAGATATTTTAACTATCGAGATAGCAACGCCCGTCTATCATAAGGCTTTAGTCATATTAGGAGTTAAACACAGTATTACAGATATTTGTCAGCGCCATTGCTGCCTACTGTGCGAAACCTAGCCAACATGATAATGTTGGCGTGTTGGATATGCAGTCACTACACTTGCTAGAAATAACAGTCAAATCTCCTTTAAACCGCACCATACTGTCATAAAAAGGGATAAACTATACAGATTCATAATTCCTGGAAAAAAAAAAAAAAAAAAAAAAAAAAAAGCATGGCTACAATGCTTTTGGTCACAGGTCTGTAGAATTAGAGTTTATTTGAAGTTAATCAATAACAATGCTGAATTGAATGTCCTGAAGAAAAATTAAGTCTTATCTAGGGATATAATGCACCATTCAAACTATAAAGCACTTCATAAACCCAACATTTTAATTAAATCTTGAGCTAACAGTTTGCAAGGATTATTATTATTATTATTGTCATGTATGGTGTAATAAATGTTATTTAGAAGAACTTTAGCTTTTGTTTAGCCCCAGGCCAGGACTGACTCAGTAGACATATAATCAAGGATGTTCCCACTCTTTTCTCTCCTTTTTTTCCAGGCATTAAGTAATATAAGAGATGTAATTGTCTCAGGCAAGTGGTTTGATCTGAGACAGTGTGTGTGGAAACAAATGCAGTTACATCCTGGAAGACACGTTAGACTCTGAAAAACGCACAAAAATCTATTAACTTCACCTCAGTAGAAACCATGCCAGTGACCGGGTTGCAATTGGTGCAATGAAAATTTTGACAATAAATAAATGTTCAAGTGAAATTAACAGTCTTAGCATGTTTTTTGAATTTATCTGTGTTCTTCAATTTTTAAGGCAGTAAGGTGTGATTCGAGGCAGACTTGACTGCTATTTCTAGCAACTTGAGTGACTGCATGGAGACTCTCTCACTGGTTCAAATATCCGGTTAGCAAACTTAGACAAATTTCAAAATAATTATACAGCCTACCAGTCAGTCACATAAATAGTGTTGTTGCTGGAAACATGGAAATAAGTTTAAAGATGATTACTTTGCCATCTTATTATTCAACCTCGTTAGGTTTGTTTTTTTTGTTTTGTTTTGTTTTTTTTCTAACTATGAACAAAGAGTTAAGAGAAGAGATAAATTTTCTATTCAAAACAATGAAAAGAAAAAAAAAAGAATTTTATCTTTTATATTTTTATTTGTTTTTATCATTAGGCTGTGGCCATGCTGAGGCACCACCTTGAAGCATTTTTGACCTCAGTAATTAATTTATTGATGTCTTTTGCCAAACTGCTAGGTTACAGGTGAGACACAAACACATTGGCACCCACCCATACCAATATAGTAGCATAATATAAAGAAAAGGGAGGGTCTGAAAACAGCAAAATCAATTTATTTATATAACTGTCAATTACATGAGGCCTAAGATCGTTTCAATATCCACCTTCATTCATTTTACAATTAACAATTGAATTATGAATTCAAAAGGTATGTATATATGGTTGAAAAATGAGCTCCTTATCCACACTAGCATGGGTTGGACGATTTGACTGAGGACTGGTGAACCAGATGGAGCCTGGTGTAGCCATCTGGTACACCAGTCCTCAGTTCATAATGAAATTCCAATGAAGGAGCCTTGAATCTAGGTTAGAAACCGGCTCTTTCTCTATTGGCAAGAAATCTTGAAATAAAACTGACCAATGACATACATACAACCATACATGCATACATTGAAACAGGAAGTCAGAAAACATTTTCCAACTTCCTGTTTTACCTCACATAATTACAACTACATAGTAGACTGTAATACTGGAAGAAGCAGATGTGCTTCAAGAGGGCACAGCTTGGATTTTACCCTACCCACATGATAGTTGTATACAAAGAGAGAGATAGAGAGAGAGAGAGAGAGATAAAGAGAAAGAGGGAGGGAGAGGGATTTTTATAAAACTACCAATTATGTGTTAAGTGAAAAGGCAACAATTGATGTGTGACTTGCTTTTTTTTCTTTCATTTGTTTCAGTCGTTTGACTGCGGCCATGATGGAGCACCACTTTTAGTTGAATAAATCAACTCTAGGAATCATTCTTTGTAAGCCTACTACTTATTCTATTGATCTCTTTTGCCAAACTGCTAAGTTATGGAGACGTAAACATACCAGCATCGGTTGTCAAGCGATGGTTGGGGGACAAACACAGACACACAAACATATATACACGACAGGCTTCTTTCAGTTTCTGTCTACCAAATCCACTCACAAGGCTTTGGTCGGCCCGAGGCTATAGTGGAAGGCAAGTGTCTTCTACTATAGCCTCGGACTGACCAAAGCCTTGTGAGTGGATTTGGCAGACAGAAACCGAAAGAAACCCGTCGTATGTGTGTGTGTGTGTGTGTGTGTGTGTCCTCCCATCATCACTTGACAACTGATGTTGGTGTGTTTACGTCCTCGTAACTTAGTGGTTCAGCAAAAAGAGACCGATAGAATAAGTACGAGGCTTACAAAGAATAAGTCCCGGGGTCGATTTGTTTGACTAAAGGCGGTGCTCCAGCATGGCCGCAGTCAAACGACTGAAACGAATAAAAGAATGGCCAGTTCACTGTGAACATAATCACATTAAACGAAGGCTGTGAACGTTTAATTTACTTACAAAAGTAAAACGGTTAACAGTAAATTGTTTCAACATGGCAAATGTTATGACTTATCCCATTTAAAAACTGACCAAAGAAACATTTCACATAATTGCTAGTTATTGTATAACCTTGGGTTAAACAACCTGATGAAACAGTGTATCAAGGACTACATTATTGAAAGTGCTACTTTGTTTTACAAGCAGTAAGAGCTGAGAGAGATTTGGTTGCTATGTCTAGCAGGTTGAGTAACTGCACATAAGCCCCTCCCCCTTGTTGACACAAGACATTTTCATACATTCCTCGGTGAGAAATCTTATTTTATGGTGCTCAGTAAATATTTTAATATCACAAAATATTTCATTTTAACAGCCGGATGGAATTTTAACCAAAGTCTGCAGTTTCCCATCAACTTTTAATATTTTCTCTCTCCAACAGTGGTTTAGTGTCAAAAACTCATAAAAGCATATTGTGTGTGTATGTGTGTGTGTTTGTGTGTGTGTGTGAGAGAGAGAGAGAGGGGGGTAGAGTATAAATGTGTTTGTGTGCATATCTAATGTGTCCACATGTGTGCAAAAATAAAGGTTAATTAAACAAGAATTACCAATATACAGCAGTGAAAGAGGACATTCGTTCCTACATCTGGTTAGCATTTAATAAAAAGCTTGACATAAACAGGTTATTCCAGTATGCATATTATAGAATGATTACCATACAGAAACATGACCTCCAGATAAAGACAAATAATCAGATTCTTTAAACAGAGAAATATCTGCATAATTTCTAAATAAACCTACTTCTTTATATGTAAATAGAAACACTGCTCTCTCAAGAAATGATGATGATGATGATGATGGTGGTTGTGGCTTGATCTGATTCCTAAGTAAAATAAGGACTATATATATATATATGAATAACAATAATAATTTCAAATTTGGGCACAAGGCCAGCAATTTCAGGGTAGAGGGTGAGTCTCTTTTGCCAAACCGCTAAGTTACAGGGACATAAACACACCAACATCGGGCCCTATATATTATTCAAATTAATGAGATGGCTTGTTGCTTCTGAGTCCCAAAACAGTATTGGCTGAGTAGATCTATGGACCAAAGGAATCCTAACCATATCCAACCAGGTGGGGGGTTTTTTTCTTTCTTTTGAAACATTGACCCTAGGACTACATTATACTCAATTCTTTCTCAACTCCTTTTCATAAGATTTGAGAGAAATTTGACAGCTGTTTCTAGCAATTCAAGTGATCATGTAAAGGCTCTTTTTTGACATTTGGAGAAAGACATCTGTTTGTTAAAACAATTGTTTCCTAATGTATGTAGAAAACGTGTATATACAAAATTTCAAAACTTCTGCACTAATCTACACCAGATATGGATGTCAAGCATTTCTATAAATTAAAAAAAAGTTTCAGGGTACACAACTGAAACAGCATTAAATTAAAGTCATCATGCATATATCATACTAAATGTATACACCCTGTTAGAAGGCATACTGTGGTGGAACTGTCTGGGATAAAATCACTTCATAGACTTGTGTTACAAATGCAAAATACATCAGCGCGAGACAAACATCATCGCTGCAGTGACTCACGAGAATGACAGACGAATTTCATTTAAACAGGTGATAATTGAGTGCATGGCATCGACAAGCTTCAACAAAGGCGAAATACATCTGTCGTTCTCATGAGTCACTGCAGCCACAATGTTCATCTTGACTTGATGTATACAGTATTTTAAATCAAGTCTTTGAAGAGATTTTATCTCAGACAATTCTACAGCTTCTTGTCAATTGATGGTATACATACATGTCAGAGAGTACCACTACCACTGCTGCCTTTAACTTACAATAGAAGATAAAGGCAGTCACTAATAGTACTTCATTTGTTATGATACACAGGTACTTTAAACAAAAAGATATTAAAACAATAAAAATCCAAAGCTTCTAAACTTAAGAGATTTCTAGCATCAAAATGCAGCTTCTTGTTACAGTTTGTCATTAATCATTTGATTTTTTGTTTTCCCATTGTTGTCTGTATTGTAACTGTCAGTCTTTAATATACACAAACAGATAAGATAACAATGTGTGTGAACCAGAGCATATGGGAAGAGAATGGATGAGCAAGAATAAAAACAGATGACTGCAGATAAGAAATTATAAATAGGTAGGATGAAATACCGTAAGAGGGCTATCACATATTGAGTAGAACTAAGAGCGTTTGTGTGAATTGGATAAGCAAACATTTATGGTAATTTTTAACTGTTAGGCAAAATACGATACCTTGAGCAAATAAATCTGCACAATTACAGGCACACAAAAGATACAGATCAAACAAATCTGTTAATCGATGCTGAAGATGTAATTATTGAATCAAAGTGGATACATCATCATCAGCATCATTTTATGTTTGCTTTCAATGCTGGCTACTTGGGTCATTTCTCCTCTCCTAGGTAGGTTGAGGGTAACCACTATTTGTTCACGCACAACACACACACACACACGTCAAACTTTTACAAGGGGTGACTGTGAATCATCAAGAACTGTATGTTGAGTCATTCATCCAATAATAGATTAACAATGGCTGAACTGAGTTCCCAATGGCCAATAGGTGAAACAAACTAGATTTTAGAAAATTATTATTTGTAAATCTCACAACGAGAGATATTCAGCAACACTACTTTGGAGTAAAGATTGTTTGCCAACATAAGGATATAAGGATATATATCGTGTTGTATAGCCAGCTGGAGACAATGTCTCCTGGGGCTAAATTACAGCAATATTCGTCCTAAACCAGGACTGCCATGTTATGCTGGCAAACAATCTTTACTCCAAACTATATTTTGTCAAACTTATGATTACGGATTAAACATTTTATTCATTCTCAAAATTTATCTTTAATTACTTAATTCTAAGTGCCAGGACATAGCTTCTTTTGAACTTGTCACCCCTTAGAATGAATATGTATATATAAAATGACCAAGACCTTCAGCAATGTGCTGTGCTTGAGCAGAAGATGCATCAAACAAAGAGTAATCGTAGTTGTGGCAGATACTGGTGTCACATAACTGGCACCTGTGCCAGTGGCACATAAAAGCGTCCATTACACTCTCAGAGTGGTTGGCATCAGGAAAGGCATCCAGCTGTAGAGACCATGCCAAATCAGACTGGAGTCTAGTGCAGCCCCTCAGCTTACCAGCTCTGGTCAAACCGTCCAACCCATGCTAGCAGGGACAACAGATGTTAAATGATGATGATGTGGTTGGGAAGCAAGCTTCTTACCACATGGTTCCGGGTTCAGTCCTACAGCGTGGCACCTTGGCCAAGGCTCTTCTACTATAGCCTCCGGCCAACCAAAGCCATGTGAGTGGATTTGGTAGGCAGAAACTGAAAGAAGCTTGTCATGTGTGTGTGTGTGTGTGTATATAAATAAATGTGTGTGTGCCTGTGTCTGTGTGTGCGCATGTGTGCATGTCTTTGTCCTTCCACCACTGCTTGACAACCGGTGTTGGGGTATTTATGTCCCCATAACCGAGCAGTTCGGCCAAAAAAATAAGTCCCGGGGCCTATTTGTTCCCTTCAACTAAAACCCTTCGAGGTAGTGCTCCAGCATGGCCACAGTCAAATGAGTGAAACAAGTAAAAGATAAAAGATGTATATGGAGATCCACCCAGGTGGATACAGAAATGGATAGATAGATATAAAAATGTTTGTGTCTTTCTTAATGTGGCCAAGAGGAATAAATTAAGACATTAATGAGGCAACAGAAAGGAATCCCAACTCGTTTATTGAAAACTAAAAGAATTATCATTAGAAAGTGAAACAGTATTTATCCAAGTTAGCTGAGAGGTGCCAATAAATTAGATCCAGCTGGTAAGAAAGTTTGAAGTAGGGCACAAGATTATAAACATATGGAATCTAGCTGTGCATAACTCCTTGTATCTTTATGTGTGTGTGTGTATATATATATATATATATATATATATATATATATATATATATATATATATATATATATATATATATATATATATATAGAGAGAGAGAGAGAGAGAGAGAGATGTGTGTGTGGTTGTGAATGCTAATTCAACTATAAACATATGTACATGTCTATTTACGTTAGATAGGTCTGCTCAATCTGGGATGACCAGACTTATACAAAAATAATAGCATATGTTTGTTTTCAGAAACACATGCATACATAATTATATATATAGACACACACACATATACATATTGTGTATATGCATATATAATTATGAATGTATGTGTTTACGTAGGCATAAACATATGCTGTTGTTTTTGTATAACTCTGGTCATCCCAGGTTGAGCAGATATATGTGTATATATATACATATATACACACATTGTATATCAATGCATGGCTGTATTCATATGAGTATATATATATGTGTGTGTGTGTGTGTGTGAAAAGTATGGGGGTTTAGTTCACAGGTGATCTAAACGATTAGGTACACTAGGTAAGTGCTGTAACAGATTACTGGGGCTATGAACTATGAACTTATATGCTTCTTTTTTCTTCTTTCTTTCCATCTCCTTATTCTCTTACTCCCTTCCTCTATGTCGTCATCTCATTAATATATACCATTCTCATTTTCCCTATATGTCTCTAATGACAGAATACCCCATACTCGGGGATATCCCAGAAACAGCTGTAAGATTTTGGCTTTCTTCCAATAATAATACTGTATATGACTTGAGATATTTGCCTTGCCTTAATGTTTGTTGTCCTGTTAACAATTATATATATGTGTGTGTTTGTGTGTATGTGTGTTAGTGTTTGTTCCCCACCACCGTTTAAAAACCAGTATTGGTATGTTTATATCCTTGTAACTTAGAAGTAGCATGCATATGTGTGTGTGTGTGTGTATGCACACACACATATGTTTGTGCACAAACACACACATGTAAAAAACACTTGGAACTGCCACAATGTGTCAAGAATGATTTTCTTAAAAAATTATTAACAATTTTTTAAAATCTTAGAAAAATGAATGACATGAACCTCTTTGTAAGCACTTTCATTTATATATACCATCATCATCATTTAACATCTGTTTTCCATGCTGGCATGGGTTGGGTGGTTCGACAGGAGCTGGCTGGATAGAGGACTGCACTAGGCCTCAGTGTCTGTTTTGGCCTAGTTTTTACAGCTGGATGCCCTTCCTAGCACCATGTGTGTGTGTGTGTGTGTGTGTGTGTGTGTATATATATATATATATATATATATATATATATATATATTATACGCTAACAAAACAATGAAGCATGAATATAAATGGACACACAATCACACACATTAAAATCTTTGACTTTTTAAGAATAAAGTATCTGAATATCTGATACTAAATCCAAAAGTCTGCTGCTCAGCCTTAAGAAGACTGTGACGGTCAAGGACACTGCATCTCATTTTCTGACTTTAAAAACCAGTTCTTAGAGAATTCAACCATGTTCAATTCAACCAGACTTACAATGTGAAGAACAGCAACTGTTAAGCTAAAGATAAAAGTTTGCCTGTACTAGAGACCTATCATTATGATTCTCAAGTCAACGAGACACCCTTTAGAGACTTGACCTGGTACAAACAGCAGCCAAATTTCACTCAAATCACACTCTATCATCTTAAAAATATGTGTACATTACTTAGTATAGTTTTAGATATAGTATATCTGTAAAAAAATAAATAGATAAGACTTGTCACAGCTGAACACTTTTGATTATAAATCTGCTTGATAAAGGCTAACTTGAAATTGAAGACGATTCCATGTTCATCGCTCCCGCCACTTCTATATGATGTTATGGTTGTTGATAAGGGAGAATATGTGCTTGCTTGACCTGCGAAAAATAGAGGCCAAATTTCACTCATATCATTAGTTTACTATCTTAAAAATGGAAGGACATATTGGATAATTTGGTTCTAGATACACTATGCCTGAAAAAAAAAAAGACAAGATGGTCATAGCTACAGCAATTTTGATCACAGGTCTGCTCAGTCAGGAGCTGATGAAGGACTAAACAACAGCTTTAGGATTCTTAGCAAGTGGTGCACAGCAAGATCCCTATAGAAGCCTTTCACATGAACTGTGTCTGTAATTCAAAGCTTCAGCCTTCAGACACTTGATTCTGCCTGAGAATTACATAAATGTGGAGTACTCAGTCACTTTGCACGCTAATTCAATGAAGAGGTCATCCAGTCGATAGAACAACTGGCTGTTCGTATGCGGGAATTAGATGTAGATAGAAAGTCCAGCATCATAGAGCCAAGATCAAAACAGAAGGAAGGCATCACTGAAGATAAGAGAAGGTAGAAGATGCCTCATCACCAGCTGCCACAACCAGCCGACCGACTGTTAGAAATAAAAACACATGATGCTTTAAGCAAATAGCTTTCTACAATATAAAGAACAGATAATAATCAAAGGAATGGCAGATGCTTAAAGATGCAATTAATGAATCAAGTGGATGGATGTGTGAGAGTCTGACAAGCAACCACCATTGAAACTTTTGATGTCACCCTGTGTTTCTGTCTAATTACGAATCTTTTGTCTTTTATCTTTTACCTGTTTCAGTCATTGGACTGTGACCATGCTGGGGCAACACCTTGAAAGGTTTAGTCAAACAAATTGACCCCAGTACCTATTCTAGTGGCTTGTCTTGCCAAACTACTAAGTTACAGGGACATAAACAAACCAACACCAGTTGTCAAGCAGTGATGGAGGACAAACACAAAGCTACAAACACACATACATATTTATATATGTATATATATTTATATATACAAAGTATTGGGGTTTAGTTTACAGGTGATCTAAACAGTGGATCTATGCAGGATTGTACCTAAGGACTTATGGACTTATCTCTACAACTTCGTAAAGTTGAATTGTGAACTTTTATGCTTCTTTTTCCTTCTCCCTCTTCATCTCCTTACTCCTTTACTCCTGTCCTCTATGTCATCATTTCATTAATCTATACCCTTCTCATTTTCCCTATTTGTCTCTGATGATGGAATATCCCAGAAACAGCTGTAAGACCTTGAATTGTTTTCCAATAATAACAACGCATTTGGCTTGGCGATGTATGCCTTGCCTTAACATTTGTTGTCCCCTTTAACAATTATATTTATATATATGATCACTATAAACAAATAATTTGTGAGGGTTGTTTAGCAAAAGCTGAACACTTAGACATTGTCTTTGACAGGAAAGTCCTTTGTATATGTTGGACTCCCACACCAAATTCCCTCACAAAGCATTCTATGAATATGTGTGTGTGTGTGTGTGTGTGTGTGTGTGTGTGTGTGTGTGTGTGTGTGTGTGTGTGTGTGTGTGTATATATATATATGAATGTATGTATGTATGTATGTATACCATCATCATCAGCTCTTAATGTTTGTTTTCCATATTGGCATGGGTTGGACGATTTGACCAGAGCTGGCAAAACAGAGAGCTGTACCAGGTCCCAAACTGATTTGGCTGGGTTTATATTGCTGGACGCCCTTCTTTATATCAACCACCTTACAGTGTGTGGTGGGCACTTTTAACATGGTATTGGCATGAGTGGTTCTATGCAGCACTGGCACAACTACCCAGTATGTGGCACTGGCACAAGTGTTTTTTATGAGCCACTGGACAAGACTCTTGTAGACCAATCCTCTTCACCAGGGGATGGGATTTAACACTTCTGCTGTGGAAGACAGGCGTATATATATATATGTGTTTATATGTGTCTGTGTATATGTATATATATATATATATATATATATATATATATATATATATCTTCCTTAGACTTGCTGAAAGGACAAAAATGTACAAGAATAGAAATAGTTCCTCTTTAATGTTAAACCATTTAGCATGAATTTATGGTATTTCTTGCAATATTTGCTTCCTTCATTCAGACAGAATAATCTTAGTCAAATGACCATGGAATTCGTTCCACACAAAGTACACTTTGCAAATAGAAAAAAAATCTATATTCAATAGTTAAATAAAACAAGTGAATTCTAGCTCCTCATGGTACCTTTTAAGGACAATATGGTCTGGGGGTCTTTGCGAGGAATGTAATCACAACACCAGAGATCACACAAGGCCACACGAAGATAAGTACATACTTTACACACCGGAAAAGTACACGATGAATATTTTTACGTTATCAGTAGTCCAACCAATAAAAGCAGTGGCTACCAATTGCAGACTTGCTACCAAAAGAACTGCAATGTACTTGTTTAGGTTATACTATCTATCAAATGCAAGGACGCGAAATAATTACCAAAGCTACATAGAACTGAATTATTCACATATGTGAGGGTTATCGTATACGTGTGCGTGTACACATGTACATACTACACACATGTACATAGTACACACATGTATATATATATGCGCATGTTTTGGGGGTCTTGTTGTTGTTTTTTTACATATGTGTGTACGTGTACGTTCATATCAAAACAAAGTTAAAGAAGAGAGACAAAAAAGAAAGGACAGCCATAATAATCATCGACAGGTGGAAACACTCTCTTTACGTTTAGTTTTAAAGTACACACGGTTGTACGAGTGAGTGTAAATAAGTAGGCATACCATGTACACACAAATGTAAACACACACACACACACATGCAGGTGTATAATATGTATGTCAGGTACCGATAAAATATGTCAAATTCTTTTCTAAAGTCAATTTTTTAATATGACTATTCATTCATTGATGCTACCACATCATCATCAACACCAATTCGTTAATGGTCATCTAGCCACATATTCTACGTAATCAACATCATCAACACCATTGTTCTCATGTCACTTTAATGCCAGCTAAGAAGCATCAATGTCAAAGAGTACACCAGCTCCAAGAACAATATTAAATAATTAAGTGGATGATATTGTGGCTTAGTTTTTCGTTATTGAGTTTCAATGACTTGTGAATAAATAATAGTAAACTGCCATTTACACATACATAATTTATTTGGATTGGGTTACAACTTGAAACATCTATCTCGTTCATTCAGTGACTAAACCACATATTGTTGTTCTCTTACATCATCAGCACAGTATTTTCAGTTGCATCAAATAAACCCTTTATATTAACTTTCCCAGGATTATTTATTCTGATGTAGAAAAACAAAAATAAACAACGGTAATTGCTCGTGCTTGATAAACAATTTTGTCATCATTGATAGTAACATTGGTTGATAATTGGCAAGCATTCTTCATGGTTCTTCTCGAATATAAACATAAAATTGATGTTGGACGAGGATTTTAAACATCGTAGATTATTAAATAACGAGAACAAAGGGGACAGACACAAACAGAACATATTTACACCATATCGATAAATAGAAAAACCATTCACATTTTCCTCATTAGAAACCTCACAAGGCTTCCAGAACAACTAATAATATATTAAAATAACACAATACTCTCTCTGGCTCGTATCTATCTATCTATCTATCTATCTATCTATATATATATATATATGTATA
>NC_068991.1:6177182-6187389 GCF_001194135.2 Octopus bimaculoides | reverse complement strand
ATATATATATATATATATATATATATATATATATATATATATATATATAGTCTGTGTTTTGATGAATGTGATTTTTATAACTGGGTTGAAATGAATACAATATGGGCAATGATTGATATATTAAGGACACAAGATACTACCAGAAACAAAGAATCACTTTCATATTAGAGAAACAATGTGGTTTTAATTTAATTTCATAATCTAGTTTTTTACCCTACCGAAGTTGCTAAAAGGTACCAGTCGTGTACTGAGGATCGATGTAATTATTGATTATACACCTCCTCTGAGTTAATGTGTCGCCTTGTGTCGTGTCACCGAACATTGTAATTGTTTGCGCCACATTCCTGGGAATAATATGTAACAACCCACAAAGCATTTCTTTCGCTTATACTTAATTTCTCGTGGGAGTAAAAACTGTTTTTCTTATTAAAACAAAAGACATCAAGATGATTTTTGTAAATGTGAAATGTCAAGAACATGGGAAGACGAAATATATTTAAAGAAAAAAACACCAAACTGTATAATGAGGATATTAATGAAGAAATAAAATGTTCTCGAAAAGAAGAGAAGTAAATAAAATGAGCGATGGAAAAATGTGCCTAGGTTAAAATTGCGAAGTTGGTTGTCAATATTGAACATCTGTGGGTGTATGGTTGTGAGTTGGGGATGAATTCCTTGTTTATTCGTGTCTATAATAATGGTTTAGCTAATAACACGGTTTGACATCTCTGGGAAGACTTGGTAAAACTTGATAGATATTACTGCCAGGAGTGTGGAACGATCGAATGTAAAGTCAGACTTTGGTGATGCCGCATGCTAATTATATAAAAAAAATAATAATATAAAACTATTCACAAGCTATTAATGATGACATGAGAATTTCTTTCCACACAAAATACCACACCAGTTTTCCTAAAAGTAGATATGGTTATTCGTCAATCGAATCAGCGCCAACATATCAAGCACTTTATTTTATCAATTCCAGGAGAATGAAGTAAAAACTGACCTTGTGTTAGATTTCGGACATAGATATAAGAGTATGGGACCAAAATGCTATTAATTCGGCAAACTACTGCTTCGACCATCTTTAGCAAACTCGATATTAATATAGAAGTGTTAACATTATCAACAAAATAAACTTTAAAGAAGTTAAATAGAATACACTTAGAATTCACCAGAAGTCCAGAAGACTCTTAGAGGTGAAACTGTCTGGACCGGTAACAATTCCTTCCGCACAACGAAGGCTTTTTTTTAAATCCAGAACATTAGCAATTTCTTCAGGGAGCACATCTATTTTACTTTTTACTTCTTTAAATTTTAAATTTACAGATAAATTCGTCAGGTCGTGGTGCGATATATCTAACATGATATGGTTCCATTCTACCTAACCAAAAACCGGTCTTCAAGAAGACTATCTAGTATGGGGTTAAGTTAAAAAGTATTCGTTGAAAGCCTGGGTGTTTCAGTTGTGGGTGCAACAACACTAGGAACCGGGTGAAAAGTTGGATACCTTAATCATGCAACAAAGTTTAACTTGGCAATTAGACAATGGATAGTAATTTAATGATTAAATATAGGGAGAGTGTGGCTGAAGTTTCTACACAAAACAGCTCCACTTTTGCCGAATAGCTAGCTAGCTACAGAATTGTTTCACTATTGAAATTACGATATACATTTCTAATCATTATAACTGCGATATTGACAGAATGTACATAAGGACAAACTTTGTGTGCATTTGTGTATATGTAAAAAAGATCGGTGTAATGTGTGGTGGTAGGATAGAAAGAACAGATGAGTGTACCTGTGTGACAAAGAATATATAGATGTTTGTGTTATGTGAGAGAGATAAGTAAAATAATAATAAAGATTGATGGTATTTGGATTAAAGAAATGAATGAGTAAATAAATACAGGTTTGGAGAAAATGGAAAAGACGAGATGGAATGAGAGATAGGATTATGAAGGCACAGACAAACGACTGGTCTATGTTAAGTTGGTGTATAAATAGAAATGTGTATATTGATTATTTGTGTTTACAATAAATCTCAACTCGTCTTAAAGCACCTTGTTATTGAAAGATGTTCATTTATTAGCGGTAATACATCAAATAGAATTGATATTATAAAGATATCTATGATTTAAAGCCATGCCAAGTAAGATGTTAATTTAAATAAACATACATCCATGTATATATCATATATTTCTATGTATGTATGTGTCTATATGATCATGTCTAATACAGATGCCTCTATGAGGCATAGTCGCACATTTGGAAAAAAAACGAAAACTGAAAGGCAAAAGTGTCAACTTGAATAAAATAAAATAAAATATCAGTTGTGTTGACAAAAATAATTGTTATGGTTGTCGAAAATAAATATTAAAAGAAGAAGAAAGAAAGAAGAAACGATAGGAGTTGAATGAATAGAGACGGAGACACAACAAGCAAAGCACTGTCTGCAGTGACGGGAGGGGGAGTTCGAAGACGAAAAACGAAACAAGATCCGAGTTTTACATATACACATACACACACATATATATATATATGTACACACATACACATATTATATATCAATATATTATATGTAATGTTGATATGTTTTTGTTTTCATACTGACCCCATAAACCAGTCCATAGTATCTCTGAGATAATCCGGTATCTTCTCCAGCTTGCTAGCCTATCTCGACAGGCCTGCTCCTCCTCGGTCAGGCCGACTACTGGCTACATTAGTGGTGAAGATTTCACTACAGTCAGACACTGTCCTACTCGCACAACAATGGCAGCGTTAACAGCAGCAGCAGCAATCGCCTCCCCACTAATGAGAGAGAGAGGGAGGAATAGTAAGAGGAAGGGAGACTACTGAAAGTGTGAATGAAGGAGAGAAAACTCAACTAGAGGTGCAGTAAGAGCGAGAGAGAAGGGAAGAGAGTTAAACTGAGTGACTGAAAGAGAGAAAGAAAGAGAAGGGGGTAAAGGGAAATGACGCAACTCCTCCCTATTTATATCGATTACCAACAAACCGCATCAGCAGATAATAAATATTGCTTCTTCCCTGTATCGGTGATCTGCTTCCAAATACTTTGACATTCTTTGAGACAAATGACTTTTTCGAACTTATTTTGACTACGCTATTAACAATATTAAAGCTTATTGTCTCCATAGACAAATCAAGTTCGTGGAATACGGATGGAACATTCTCTCTTTTGTCTTTGAGAAATCCTTTCGATTATTATTCAAGGTGTTCTGCTCTAAAAGTTCTGTCTGACATCGTCACAGCTTTCGGTGACCTAGACATCGGCGGACTGCATTATATACGACTTAGTTTAAATATTTCCCAATATAATGCAGGCCAGCTGCGAAAAAGCCAATATTCCAAAGAATAGAAACAGATGCTAGGGAACAGGGGATTTATGCGATCATCGATCAAAAATAGAATTTTTTTTTTTACTTCAACTATTTATTTATTAGTAAAGTTCGGACCAACAACGGTATTTTCCTGCAATGTTATTTTCACAGTATATTATCTTCGTGAGAGTTTCTGAGCATTGGCTTTAAGCTTGGTCAAGCGTAATAAATACGCTAGCCATGATTATTTTGTGTGTGTGGTGCGTGCGTGCATGTATGTTTGGTTAAGAACTTCGCTTCGCAACCACGAGGTCTCGAATTCAATCCCATTGCATGGCATCTTGGGCAAATGTAAGTTTCTATAGTGTCGGGTCGACTTGTACGTTGTGAGTGACGGTAACGGCCTAGAAACCCATCGTCTGGATTGCACCCGTAATTTAAAAGGGATAGCCTCGAGTCGTTAATTCAAGAAGAGATTATTTATTTGATTGAACAACTAAGTCCACATCGTTGAACGACAGAGACCCCACCACCACTTCCGTCGTTCAACGATGTGGACTTACACACACGCAATCTATCTATGTATCTGTCTATCTATCTATCTATCTATCTATCTATCTATGTATCTGTCTATCTATCTATCTATGTATCTGTCTATCTATCTATCTATCTATCTATGTATCTATCTATCTATCTATCTAGGTCTTCCCTCAGGACGCCCCAAGATTGTTTCCACACGTTTTACCCATTCATCTCGATCTTCCATAATGGTCCTCAGCTCCATACCAGTATCCTCCAGCAAATTGTCAACATAGGTCGTCTACCTCCTTCCTCTCCTGGTTCTTCCTTCCGTTGGTTGCTAGAGCACTAGCTTGTTAGCAATTCATCGGTATGTGTGATGCAGTGTCCAGTTAGCCTCATCTTTCTATGCTGTATCTTCTGACGCCAACGAAGGCAACGAAGTCGATTGTATTGATGTTGGTGGCGTCAGAAGTCTGAATGGTGTGTGTATGGCAGTTGTGGTGGCAATGGTGGTGGTACTGGTGATGGTGATGGTTGAAAGCAATCAACAGAAAGAGAGAGATAGAGAAAGAAAGAAAGAGGTCAGAGAGAAAAAAGAATTGTACTGACCCCAAATGGGAAGACAAAAATGTTGTTTATCATGCAGCTTTGCAATAAGTTCCAAGTCAAAGAATTGTTTCATTGTTTTGATGAAAATTGTTCATTGCTTGAAAAATATTCGTCAAGTTTAATAAAATATTGGGTTGTCCGGAAAGTTCATGCCGATTTATAGTAGCTTACCTTAGTGTTTTTCTTCTATTCTTTTACATGTTTCAGTCATTTGACTGCGGCCAGATTGGATTGGAGCCTGGTGCAGCCTTCTGGCTTGCCAGCCCTTAGTCAGACTGTCTGGAAAGCGGACGTTAAACAATGACAATGATGATGATGATGATGATGCATTTAGTGTTGCTACAGAATTAGGCGACATGGAAGTCTTTGTAGTTGAATTGGGGACAATTGAACTCAGTGGTTCCATTGTCATTTAATAATTCATCAGAATCTGCTCCTCTCTCCTACCCAAAATGCCAATCGTAAGTAATAAAAGCCCTGCCAATTAATATGTAAACATGTACTTGTCCAGGTGCAGCTCATTTACATAACGGTACGAGTTTAATGACCAGCCAGGTAATAATTACCAAAGTACCATAAGTTATTTGATCTTCCAGGCTATTTGATCTTATAATAGTAATTAGTGTTATAAAATAGCTACGACTGATCTATATGTGGAAACTGACAAAGAAAACGGAATGAAGGGAGGCAGAGAAGCCATAAAATGATAACAGAAACTCATTCATCCGTGAAGTGTTACGATATGCATTCTTTATCAGTCATTATACTGGTTTCTATAGCAACACTCATTTGCTGACTTTCTACCTTGTAAATGGCTGTGAAGTGGCATCAATCAAATACCTGAAACCAAGTATGTATGCTTATTATTGTTGTTGCTATTATTATTACTGATGTTAAGGCGGTGAGCTGGCAGAATTGTTAGCACGCTGGAAAAATGCTTACCAGTGTTTTGCCCATTGCTATGTTCTGAGTTCAAATTCCGCTGAGGTTAGCTTTGCTTTTTATCCTTTTGGGGGTTGATGAAATGAGTACCAGTTGAATACTGGGGTTTATGTAATCGACATAATCCCCTACCCCCAAATTCCAGGCCTTGTGCCTATAGTAGAAAGGATTATTATTATTGATGTTATTAAAGCAGTGAACTGGTAGAATGGAGGGTACACGGGGCAAAATGCTTAGTAGCATTTTGTCTGTCTTCACGCTCTGGGTTCAAATTCTACCAAGGCCAACTTTACCTTTCATTCTTTTTGGGGGTCAATAAAAAAAGTACCAGTTGAGTATTGGGGTCAATGTAACTGACTATCCTACTCCCCCAAAATGTCAGGCTTTGTGTGTATAGTAGAAAGACTCATCATTGTTGTTGTTGTTGCTATTATTATTATTATTATTATTATTATTGGTGTCAGCACAGGACATCCTGAGATTATTATTATAATTATTTACATTATTTACATTTGACGGATATTTGTCCTCATCTTGTTTGTGTTAACAACAAACAAGATGAGGACAAATATCCGTCAAATGTAAATAATGTACATAATTCCTCATCTTTTAAATATAGAACTGTATTATTATTATTATTATTATTGTTGTTGTTGTTGTTTGTACTTATTATTTCCTTTGTTGGTGAAGTGTGCTAACTTTTAATTTTATTTCTGTACATCAGCTTCATTTCCAACATTTCCTGTTATATCTGAGCACATAGCTTAGTGCTTGACTCAAATATCTCGACTCAAATTCAAAAGCATGCTGATAAAACAAACAAATTGACACTTACACACTGTAGGGATTCTCAACATTACAAATTGTACATGCTAGGAGATGAAGTGATATCTCCTACAGCAAATGTTTAGCAGTGTGGGTGAAGGGGTCTGCTTAACATTCATGTGGTTCTGCATTCAATCCCAGTGTTTAGTACTTTAGCTGAGAGACTTTGCACCATTGCTCAACTGATACCTTGAGAATGGAATTTCTTTGACAGAAACCACGCAGAAACACCTCACTGTATGTATGTGCGTGCACGTGTGTTTGTGTATGTGCGCACTTTATATATATACATATATATATACATATACATACATACATACATACATACATACATACGTACATATATATATATCATTAGAAAATGGAGAAAACCACAGATTAACCAACACATCAATTGGACCACATTTATAGCTTATTTTTTTAATACAAAGCATGACATAACAAAATAGGTGATGTAACATTTGTCATGCTATGTATTAAAAAATAAGCTGTAAATGTGGTCCAACCGATGTGTTCGTTAATCTGTGGTTTTCTCCATTTTCTAATTATTTGCATTGGTTCCTGATAAGCTCTTGTTTATCTTGTTGTTATCTGTACTCTACATGTATGGTGTGCCCACACACACCATTGCCCAGGGATAATACACGTAGAATTTGAACTCAGAACGTAACAGCAGACAAAATACTCCTAACGATTCTGCCAGCTCGCTGCCCTCATTTTAGACTTTACATTAAAAAGAAAAACAAACAGTATTTTCTCTAAATTTACCCAGAAAACCCCCAATAAATAATTAAATATTCACTTTTATTTCACTCTGGCTTAATATTATTTTAAGAGGAAGAGTTATCTGAGCTGATAGGACATTAGATTACCAACCCAAAGATGATGAGATCATATCCTGTCATCAACACTAGGGTGTGTTTTTGGCAAAGATACTTGTACAAACCAAACTTTTGACACACTATTCCATATGATATAGTAAGTTGTAGGACTCCAAAGTACTTTTGTTAGCTGTTGGTTTATAGAACTAGGATTCAACTAATTTCATGGGTGGGACATCGAGTAGCACAGGCTCTATCAAGCTGTTTTGCTCTAGATAAACGAGGAAGATGTAATGAGCTAAGCTGCTCCCAATCAATGTTATTTACACATATCCAAATAAATGACTGGGGAGTTTATTTATTTAATTACTGTTTAGCTATTCCTCTTTGAACAAGATGTTATTTTAAGCATTTAATTAGAGATAGGCTTGCCTGTGCGGTAAGGAATTTGCTTTCCAAACATATGGTTCTGGGTTCAGTCCTACTGCATGGATCCTTGAGCAAGTGTCTTTTACTATTACCTAGGGTTGACCAAAGCCTAAGATAAAAGATAGGGAGGGGTAGTAGATGCAGTGACGTAATCCTTCAAAAGCATGTGTAATCTCTATAATTATAACTCCTACTCAAACTGCAGTAGTTGAACTCAGAACATTAAGAAATGCCACCAAGTATTTTGTCCAATGTATTGACCCTTTCGTTACCGTATTTATTTTGAGATGTTCTGTGTTTCTTTCAATTAATTTTAAATATAACCAAGAATTTAGTAAAATAACTTCGTTATCATTAAGCTAGTGTTAGGAACATAAATTGTGACTAAGGTTTGGTGGAGGATTTTAATTCAAAACTTATGAAAACAAGACATTTGTACTACAGAGCCAGAGGTGGTTTCAGTCGGGTTGGTATCAAAAGGGTTAAAGCAATTCTACTAGCTTGCTGCCTCACTAATTCCTTTATTATTCAATAATTCACCATCATTTCTGCCAAGGTATATATTAGTTTAGATTTCAATAGTTCAAATAATCTCACCTGCAGCTTGTGAGGGAGAGAAGTGAACACATTTTTGGTTTGATTGTCATCCCAAGCTATCGAATAAATAATTAAATAAATAAATTACTTTATGCGTTTGATTTGACAGTGAGACAAAACACCTGGTTTAAGTCTGTGTATTTAGTTATTAATAAATTCATGCTGAAGAGATGCTCAAGTAATATACATCTATTATGTATATCATAAGCATGGGAACATTTGTGAAGAAACAGGAAACAAAAAGTGATGAAATATTTGTGGTTTGGAAATGATAAAAGCGATAAAAGCAATGAAAAGGATGAACTCCATTGCTGTTTCTTTTAATTTATTTGTTCACGTATATATTGCTCTACAATATTAATGGTTTGCCTTTCATCCTGAAGGGGGTCGATAAAATATATATTGATAAAGGGCTTGGCTTCATTTCATTCACTTTATACTCTTCTTCACTAATTTCAAACCTTGTGCCTTTGATAGAAATCAATAAGAATAGATAAAGCATTATTTATTGGGGGGGAAAAAAATGAATTTTATTACATCAGGAAACAAAATCTAGTATTTTTCTGTCAGTTTCTATTATTTGCCTTTCAAATGTTTCAGTCATTAGACTGCAGCCATGCTGGAGCACCACCCTAAAAAATTTTTAGTTGAATGAATTGATCCTAGTACTTATTTTATTTTACTTTTTTTGAAACCTGGTACTTATTCTCTTGGTCTCTTTTGTTGAACTGCTTAGTTACGGGAACATAAACACACCAACACTGGTTGTCAAGCAGTGGTGGGGGACAAACAGAGATACAAAGACACATACACAGACACATGCACACAAACACACACACAAGCACACAATCACATGCACACACAGCAGGCTTCTTTCAGTTTCAATCCACCAAATCTAGTCACAAGGCTTTGTTTAGTTTGGTCGGCCCAGGACAACAGTAGGAGACACTTGACCAAGTTGTCACACAGTGGGACTGAACTCGGAACCATGTGGCTGAGAAGCAAACTTCTTACCACACAGCCACGCCTCTGCCAAAGGCATGTAACTTTTAAAATATCAAAAAACAAAAACAAAAAAAACCCCAAAAGAATCTTGAAAATATCTGTTACTAGATTGTACGCAAACAAAAGATATTCCACTGACATAATCCAACAAGAGCCCCCCCCCCGCACCCCAGGCAGTCAAAACACCTGATATGTTTTGAATCAAGTTTCACTTAAACCACAACCTATTCAAATAAAGAATTGAATGACATGTTGGATAATAGGCACAGGTGTGGCTGTGTGATAAGGAACTTGCTTCCCAACTACATGGTTCTGGGTTCTGTCTCACAGCATGGTACCTCGAGCAGATGTCTTCTGCTATAGCCCTGGGTTGACCAAGGCCTTGTGAGTGGATTTTGGTGATAGAAACTGAAAGAAGACCATCGTATATAAATTCGTTTGTATAAAACCCTTCAAGGTGATGCCCCAGCAAGGCCACATTCTAATCACTAAAAGAAGTGAAAAGAAAAACAATGCAGTCCTACATGTATTTATGCCATTAAAATGGATGAAATAATCACGTCTTGATTGTTATTAATCATAAGTCAGCTTGACCCAAAGGGACAACCAAACAATAACAATATTAACTGACATTTCACAGCAGGAAGTGATATGGCTTCAACAAATTAATGTGCCTATATATATATATATGTATGTATGTATGTATGTATAGGATCTTTAACAAAATCTTAATTTCTTAGAAAAGAAACAATTTTAACAGTTTGACAATTGTAAACTTTATCTGATTTCTTAAGTGGTTATGAGAGAGGGGGGGGGGCCTGTGAAATAAATCGGTTGATAAGACATCAAATTGTGTTTATCGGTCATACTACAGCTATCTCAGTTTTAACCAACAATGATAAATCAAGGCTGTAAGTATTAGGTTGTCAAGAAAGTTCTTGTGGAATTTTTTATTTTCGTTTTAAATGATGTACAGAATTGAATATTGAGAGAAAAAAAAGTCGACTTTTTTTCTCAATATATATATATATATATATGTGTGTGTGTACATGTATTTGTGTGTCTGTGTTTGTCCCCCTGCCATCGCTTGACAACCGATGATGGTGTGTTTATGTA
>NC_068991.1:6159544-6176847 GCF_001194135.2 Octopus bimaculoides | reverse complement strand
GTAGAAACTCTGCCAAATTAGATTGGAGCCTGGTGTTGCGATCCGGTTTCACCAGTCCTCAGTCAAATCGTCCAACCCATACTAGCATGGAAAGCGGACGTTAAACGATGATGATGATGATGATGATGATATATATATATATATAATTATTACAAATTAAAAGGGTAAAGGATTATCAATTTATTAATAAATCAACAATTAATAATTTTTACCAAATATTTTCTGATCCCTTAATTATGTTTATATATATATATATATATATATGTGTGTGTGTACATGTATTTGTGTGTCTGTGTTTGTCCCCCTGCCATCGCTTGACAACCGATGATGGTGTGTTTATGTACCCAAAACTTTGCAGTTTGACAAAACACACTGATAAAATGAGTACTAGGCTTACAAAGAATAAGTCTTGGAGTCGATTTGTTCGACTAAAGGCGGTGCTCCAGCATGGCAACAGTCAAATGACTGAAACAGATAAAAGAATATATTAGGGAGTGCAGGTGGAAGAGTTGATAGGCAACACCTGAATCAAGGGAAACTTCTAGAATTTATACCCTGTTACAATGCAGAACTGTGTCTTTGGCTGTCACTTGATATCTCTTCTTATGTCACACAACTACCTTATGGAAAAGACACACTAGATAAAGATGTAATCCTAGACATCTAACCCAGAAAAAATATGCAGGATAGACATGGCTACAACATCTGTGATCAAAAGGATATTTGATTAGGATTGAGTTGGGGGTTAAACAGTAACAAATACAGCTCAAACCACCCCCATCAAATACCCAGAGCACCTGGCTGTAAGGTGAAGAGGTGTGGGTATTAGGGTCAGAATCTTAAGGTCAGTGGTTTGATTTTCAGATCAGGCTGTGTATGTCACACTGATCCAGTCCACTCAGCTGGAAACGGGGACCAACAATGGCTGTGGGTTAACCCTACAATGGCCTGGCACAAGTGGATGAACAGCTAATGATGTCAGAAACCAAATAAGATAAAACATTTAATGAATTTCAATCAAAAATATCACGTCATCATAATTTCTTTGTTGTTGCTGTTATTTAACTTCAGGACAACTGTGACATTATCAGAGACATCCCAGCTGTGACCAGCCTATCAGAGACATCCCAGCTGTGACCATCCAGTCATTCTGGGGTGCCTTAGATTACATTATCTAATGTGTCCTTTATTCTTTTTCTTACATGGTAGGCAGGGTGTGGTTTGAGAGAAATGTGGGTGTTATTTGTAGCAGGTTGAAAAACCATGTAGGGCCTTTCTCATCAGCTCCTTTGTTGTCATCGCAAGCTGTTCAAAAACATCGAGACTGTTAAATCCTAAAATCTATCAATGCTTATTGTTTATTACATAACCACCAGCTACAACTGTGGTTGCGTGTGTACGCCTGTAAGCATCTATGTGTGTATGTATGCAGGTATACATGTGCGTGTGTGTGCTCCTTGTTGCTCAAAGCTGTAAGAAAAAGCAGCCAAATCTTCCATAAATCTCACCTGTTGTATATATGTATATTTTTTTATTTCATTTATGCTTCCATCAATTTCCTACGAGAATATATATAGCTTTATGTACGTAAAGTAATTACTTTATTTTTTTAAATAGTTTTTTTGAAAAATAAGTGCATGCCCTTATAGGGCTTGTGAAAAGGGATCTGTCTTCTTGGCACACTGAAACGTCAAATGAAGTTCTGTCTCCAAATGGTTGAAGTAGTCATTGCTTCTTTGAATTATCTCCCTTACCCTTTGAACTGTTGCACAATTTTGCTACTGGAAAGACCAGTATTTAAGAACTGTATTATTTATTCGCATGCAAACACACACACGGCCTTAAACTGATGAGAAGCAAAAAAGACTTTCGCAGGACTTGAACTCAAAATGTAAGAAAAGAGAGGAAATGCCACGAAGCATTTTGTCTGACGTACAAATGATTCCACCACCGTTATATACCATATTTTAATGAGTATAAGGAACTCCCTAATTTTTTGGGCTTAAAATTTGGAAAAAAAGGTTTTGTAAGGGATTATTTATTTCTTTATTGCCCACAGGGAGCTAAACAAGGACTGACAGAGGGATTAAGTCGATTACATCAATCCCAGTGAGTAACTGGTACTTATTTTGTCGACCCTGAAAGGATAAAAGGCCAAGTCAACCTCGGTGGAATTTGAACACAGAACGTAACAGCAGACAAAATACAGCAAAGCATTTCGCTCTGTGTGCTAATGATTCTGCTAGCTCGCTGCCCTTTGTAAGGGATTATTATACTATCCCTGTATAAGAAACTCCCATATTTTTTTAACCTAATTTTTGATAGAAAAGGGTTCCTTATACATGTTAAAATATGGTAATCTATAGCTTAAATGTAAACTAAGAGATTTAAAATAACTGTATCAAACTAACTGAAGTGTACTGTTATTTACATTATTTATATTTGATGGATATTTGTCCTCATCTTGTTTGTTGTTAACACAACGTTTCGGCTGATACACCCTCCAGCCTTCATCAAGTGTCCTGGGGAAATTTCGAACCTGGGTTCTCATTCCTAAGGTAGCTTTCGATGTTGTTATTATTATTATTATTATTATTCATACTTGGACATAATAGCCCTTATTGAAGAGATAGCCATAAAGATACCAAAAGCTCAAGGAGATGAACTAAGGTGGAAAGAGAGACAGGTACTAGAAAAAGTGAAACTTCCCAAACCAAACATCACTAAGGAAGAAACGTTCGCTATCAAAAGACAACAGAGTGACAATTCCATCCTAATACTTCCAGCGGACAAGGGAAATGCTACAGTGGTGATGAACAAGTCTGACTACTCGGGAAAACTGGCAAGTCTTATAAGTGATGGTAGCTACAGCAAAGTAAAGAAAGACCCTACTTTGAAAACAGAGGAAGTTGTCACAGATCTTGATCAAGAACAAGGATCACTTTATACCAATGAAGTACAGACAACTGACTCAACACTACAGTAAGCTATCACACATGTATGGTCTCCCTAAGATTCACAAGAATGGTATTCCATTAAGACCTATAGTGAGCTGTTCAGCAAGTTATCCACTGAGCCGCTTCTTGGTGGATATAATCAGTCCATTAGCAGGAAAGTCAACATTGCATGTGAAGAATTCCACCCACTTCACAGAATTGATCAAGGATTGAATCCAACCTGATGGTGAGTCTAGATGTGATAAGTCTGTTCACCAAAGTCCCAACTGGTGAAGCACCATCAGTGATTCAAGAAAAACTAGTGACAGACACCCATCTAAAAGTCAGGTACAGGGAGAGATTCAAACAAATGCTTTCCTTGTGATTTACGAATTTGTGACATTCTGCCAAAATGTGAAATAATAAAAAAAACTTTAGTAAAAGAAAAATGAAAATCTTCCTTTTGAGTGAAAATACACAACACATTAAGACATTTAAGATAAAAACAGTACTTAAATCAAGATAGCACTGGCATCTTTTATTCATAGTTGCAGATGACAAAAGTTGGGTGACTTCGTTCAGTCTGGCATTATAAAAAAAACAAACAAAAAAATCAAAAATCAAAAGAGAAACCCCACCCCCACCAAACTTCAGCTTTCTTACTGAAAAAGAAACTTTAATAACATTTAATAACAAAGCAAGAAAGAAGACAGGAAAAAGTGACATTAAAAAAAAAAAACCTCAATCTGTGTAAATAATATCATGAAATAGCATTCTTGTACACAGACATGAACTAGATTTATACATAGTCACTCTACCATGCAGCCTCAACAAATTCCTTACCATCTTTAAAAAGGATTACATTAAGATGGAACAGTTCCAATTAAAACACTGAGAAGGTGATGAATTTCCATCCTGATGGACATGTTGGGATACCTTACTTTGCTCCTGTGTGGAATATTCAAAGTGCAAGACTGAAAGATGTCTCCCAGCATTTAATCAGCTGACTGTGACAAGGGTGGTTCAGACAGGAGTGGCTGGAGTTATCCAATAGCAACGACAGAAAACTATGACAGACACACACATACACAGACCACAAATATAGATCAATCAGTGAAGGAGAGGGAGAGAGAGAGAGAGAGAGAGAGAAGTATCAACTGATACCAAGTGTATTTGTTATGTTATACATCAGATAATATATCAACCTGGTGGACATTTTTGATGAATTCTTTGAGACAAGAAGCTGAAAACATGAGATAAGTGAAATAATAACTTTGGTTGAATAAAGTACAGAGCCATTGAAGAGATTAAAAGCAAAAATGAATGTTTAAATAAAGAAATTTAACAATGCTAATTACTACAAAATTTTGATTATCACAAAAGCCATTGTGTACAGATAATTATTTCTTAAGTCATGTTTAATTTGTGTGTACTCCATAATTAGTTCGTTAAAGAAGGAACTGTTCTTTAGTTTAAGTAAATTTATAATTAACCTTTAGGTTTTATATAAAAGAAAGCTTACAAAATGTTAAACAAGAATTAATAATGATATTTTTTGTTTTGTTTTGAAATTGAAGGTGAGAAGAAAATGTTGAAAATTTTAATTTTTTATTCATTAGGAAGTAAAACCCTATTTTGCTCATTTAAAATACTAAACACACCTACATTAAAAAAAAAGTTATAGATTCAGATTTATAGTAATTTTGTTGAGTTACATTCTATACCAACTCTCTGTAAAATGAAATTATACTAATCAGTAGTAATTAAAAATTTAATAATAACGATAAGTACTGTCTAGAGCAGCAATTTTTACCTGTGGCTCCCAGGGCCACATGCCTCTATAAATATAAGTTTTTCTTTGGCTTGACTTGTGTTTTCACTTTATGGTGTGGCCCCCTAAAAGTAAATAGAAGTTTTGGATCTGGCCCCAATATTAAAAAGGTTGAGGATCACTGGTCTAGAGTGCTAGGACTTGACCGACTCCCTAGTTTCTATGCTGTAATAAGTGGCTGAGATCACATCATTCCCCCTGGATGGGACACTAGTCCATCATAGAGTAACTCATTTACAGCTAAGGTAAAAAAGGTAAAGTTACCTCATTGTGTCAGTGTCATACCGACTCATAGGGGCCGGTTTCCATGCTGTATAAATTCCCCACCTGGACAGGACACCGGTCCCTTGCAGGGTCATTCGTTTTTGCCAGCTGAGTGAACTGGAGCAATGTGAAATAAAATGTTTTGCTCAAGAATACAATGTGTTGCCTGATCCAGGAATTGAAACCACAATCTTACGATCAGGAGTTCAACACCTGAACCACTGAGCCATGTGCCTCCACTTTACAGCTGAGTGGACTTGAGCAATGTGAAGTGAAGTGTTATTCTCAAGAACACAATGCACTGCCCAGCCTGGGAATTGAAACCACAATCTTGAGATTGTGGGTGCAAATACCCTGAGACTATCAGGCTTCCACAATAATTCTATCATTATTCTGTAACATTCCTGAATGCATCAAAATTTAATCAAATTTCATCAAAGGCTATAAATTTTTCAAGATGTAAAAATTGAAATTTATAACAAAAACAAGAAATAAGGAAAAATTCCAAACAATAACTGTATGTTTTCTAAAATAAATCTTCAAGTGTACTTTATTTGCAGTTCTTTTTTTTTTTTTAACGTGAAATAATTAAAAAAAAAAGAAGAAAATATGTCAGAAACAAGATGTGTTTGAAAAAAACTAGGATTCCACAACATTGTACGTGTTTCAAATTTATTTTCAAAATGGAAACATTGGAAATACTGATTACAAATTGTTTGAGCAGTTCAAGAATTTCCGCACATTAGCTATCATTTATATATTGTGATGGGATAATAGAAAAAAAAAAAAAACAAAAAAAAAAAAGGAAAAGAAAAAAAACCCTTTTTTTAAGAATGTGTGAAAAACTTCCCACATACAACATTAAAGTCACTGATGAAGCTGCATACTTACTTACATACATGAATTGATGTAACTTGAGTTCTTTTATGTAATAAGTGTGGTGGAATTAATGAAATGTGGACGGTCCCCGCAACTCCGAGTGTTGGAAGGAAAAAGCCACAAAAACAATTGTGGTGATTAAAAACAGGAGGAAATAATGCAAGAAAATTATTCATAATGCAATGTATGTATCAGAACACCATATTCTCTCTATATATATATAGTTATGTTATATTTTTTTAAGAATGTAATAGAGTACAGTATAAAGCACATCCACCTTCAGATTTCGCCCGGTGCTACCCAGTAGTAGTATTATATGTACTTCGTGGTTTGCATTTGGGCTTCTGTAGTGTGTGAATGGATAATTGAATAATTTGGAGTGAACAAGGAGTACAGCCGGACATTTATTTGCAATCACAACAATTGTTTCTGCACAACACAGTTCTCCAGACTTGGAGAATTAATTACGTTAAATGGAAAACAATTGTAGTAACTGCAAACAAATGTCCGACTGTACTCCTTGTTGTTGACCCCAACTCATTCAGTTATATATATATATATATATATATAGGAAGAACTACATTGCACAGAAACAATTGTAGTGATTACAAATGTCTAACTGTACTCTTTGTTGACTCCAACTTATTCAGTTATATATGTGTGTGTGTGTGTGTAGGGGGTGATTTAGGATGCTATGGGCGACGTTCAATGTATTTTAATTCTAGTGAACAGAATGGCATTTGTGGGTCTGAGTATAATAATGAACAACAGCAGAGTGTATGGGGGGGGGATATTATTGATATTATTTAACATTGAATGCATAGCAAACAACAGAGTTGATGCCCTGCGATAAGCAGAGACCTATGTACAGTATGTTGTCTATAGCAAACAGTGCAATATGTAATGTGCTCAGTATTGAACATGTCGGGAACAGTATGTCTATAATGTTCAATATAGTGATTCTATTGAACATTATAGATGATTTTTTGTTTGTTTGCTGTTGTTTTTTTTTTAATTATCTTCCATCATAGCATGCAGAATGAATAGTATGTTATGCACAATAACACATGTGAATGTGTGAGTTCATTGTAATAGTATTGTGTACGTATGAAACATCATACAATATAGTATCATAGTAATGTGTACACACACACACACACACACACACACATGCATGCACATACACACATATATACAAAAGCTAAGCACACATGAACCAATATGATCCTATGAGATGGAGAACATAATATTGTGCAACATAACAAAACACATTAAACTAGTAAGAAGTAATGGTTTAATGAACTGATAAAACTGACATAATAAAAAAAAGGGGGGGGGGGACAAAAAAGACACAAGTCTCTGTTTCTTAATGAAAATCTTTTAAGTTACCAAAGAGCATACAGACAGACTCTATATAAGGAATGATGTGGGGGACTTTGTCCCAATATTGTTTTAAAGCAAGTCTAGAAATACTTATATAGAATTAATATATATGTTCTATGGCATAATTTCAATAAAATATGAAGAATGGATGAAATTATTCAGCAACTGTGTGGCTAAATTGTATGTGATTGGAACTGAAAAAAGTTGGTTTCAGCTTTGTGCATACATAGGCACAAACATACAAACAGACTATAAATAAAGTCTTTATTTAAAGAAATTTAAGCAATGACATATTTATTTATATTCCTAACATAAGTGATGTGTGTTTGTATGTTTACTGTATATGTTCAGAACTGAATTGTGTGTACAGGGATGCGTTAAAAAGTCTGTACACACATACACACACACTTATACAAGTATATGTGAATATGTAATTCACTAATTAAAAAAACAGATATAAAAAAAAAAAATAGAAAAGCCTAACACTAACGACATATCAGAATATCTGGACACATGAATTATTTAAAAGGAATTTTCAAAGATGAAAAAAACCAAAAAACCAAACAAAACAGAATTTTCTTAACCACAACAAGAAGCACACCTGGTCTGTTGAGTTTCAGCATGAGGTGGGAAAAGTCTCAGGCCAGGATAACGAACATCTCCAGTTCCAGTATTCGTGATAAATACACTTGATCTGTCTGGGGTTTCTTTTTTCTTATTTATTTATATTTTTTTATATTTTTAGGATAACCTGCATCATTTCAGTGGCTAACAATAATAGGAAGAACATCTAGTTGTAAGGAAGAAAAAAAAAGAGTTAAAAAAAAAACACCAACCAACCTACATAAACGGTTGGAAACACCACCGAATGAGGGCAGAATTGGGAAACACCACAGAGGGCAGAATTGAACCTGCAGTGCTGGTGTTTCAAGTATAATAAGAAAAGGGATTTCTATGATGCGAATCTCTCCCAAATATGCCAACATGGAAAAAAACAAAATCTATGCAAAACCAATGAGAATGGATTGATGATGGTGGTGAATCATGGAAGGACTAAATAACAAGAAGTTAAGTAACAAACTATAAAAATCAACAGGTTCTTTTATTTGGGGGGGGGGGTTCTCCCCCATCACCACAACTGAAGTGTAGCTACATCATCTAATATGATTTCATATTTTGTACAGACTACACAAAATGGAAGCTACAAACCTACTGAATAAATTTGTGTATCTATGTGTATATACATGTGTGTGTGTGTGTATGTGGGTGTATGTGTTTAAATAGAACTAGAATTTTTTTCTTTTTTTTTTTTTCAGAATCAACAACTGTTAATAAGAGATTGTGTGCCGCTGCAATTGAATTATTTTAAAGAATTTATTGTAACAGAAACAAATAAAGAACAAAAAAAAAAGAAGAGGTCCAGGCTTTGATTAGAAAAAAACTACATTTATAGCAGAAAAATTACCCAGAACACCACATAAATAACAGACAAATAACAGACATACCCAATAACAACATCTCTTTTGTTATGGCAACATGGAAAGTCATCAAAAATGCAAATACAAATGATATATATATATATATATATATATATACATATATATACATATATATACATATATACAGAGAGAGAGAGAGCAAAATATGTCAAAATTAAACTTTTTTTCATAGTTTTAAAATTATTGAAATAAATTTTGATTTTTGAAATTTAAAAAAAAAACACCAAGCAAAAAGAACTACATAAAGACGAAAAAAAGTAGGATTTTGGAGGAAACAATTTAAAAGATTAAACAAAGAAAAAAAATGTAAGACAATCAAGGATTCCCCCCCCCCCTAATGACTATTCAACTAATGTCATTAGTCAGTCCACATTACTCTTTAAGGAGCATAGGGCCAGTTTCCTGGTTTCTCTGGCGTATATATATTCCTCCCTGGACGGGGTGCCAGTCCATCACACGATTATTCCCTATTCCAGCTGAGTGGACTGGAGCAGCATGAAATGAAGTGTTTTGCTCAAGAAAACAATGCATTGCCCAGTCCAGGAATCGAAACCACAATCTTGCAATCATGATTCCAACACCCAAACCACTAAGCCATGCGTCTCCACAACTAATGACACTAAAAGGACCGAATCATATGATTTGTGAGGTTGGCAAGAAGTTCATTGTTGTCAACCTTGCAGATCTTAAGATCAATGTCAAATAAAGTTTGTATTGTGACTGTTAAGGTTATAAAGAAAAATTTATAGAATGTCCAGACATTTGCCAATATACAAGAAACAGAGTAAAAATATTGCCCAAGATCAACTGGAATTAGATTTGTAATTTTTTTGAAATATTTCTTTTTTTTAACCAATAATTTTTCCCATGTAGAGTTGTGACAGATCTGCAGCAGCAAATGACAGAATTATGAATTGTTAATGGGTGTAGTTGAAGAATCACAAAATGCATAACTCATTAAGAACCATTAAAGAGGAAGATGACAAATGATGCATGAATCAGTTGACAGTTGATAATAGGACAATGCACAAAGCAGATATAAAGCTAATTAACTTCTACTAACGAGGGTGTAATAAATTAAGAATGCTAATATAACATATTTTTCATGGTGATTTTTCTTTCTTTTTTTTTTTTGGAGACAAGATACAAGGCCATATTTATGCACAGGAAAGTCATAGTCGACTGAACTGACCCCAATATTATTACTGGTACTTATTACTGAACTCAGGCAATGAAATAATAGCAAAATCAACTTAGGATTCGAATTCAGAATATAATAAGCTGTAACTAAACACTAGCAAGCATTTAGACCGACACTAAATATATATACGTGTGTGTGTGTGTGTGTGTGTATATATATATATATATATACACACACACATACATAAAAGCTAATATGTAAATGCACACAAATAGACAGGAAACATGAGGCAATAACCAACTCGGCCATATATGTTTGTATAACATTAGCCGAGCCAACAAAGGTGAGTGGCTCTACATGAGTGCTCGACCAGCTAGAAACAGCAACATAAGAACAAACAGGGAACAAGGGACATGAAATAATGTAGTTCTAAGGCTGGAATGCCTTTCAACATAGGTCTGCTCAATTGGGGTTTGGGCTGGGGCTAAGTGACATCACAAACTTCTATGTCTGTTCGTAGAGACATGCCTAGAAATCATTCTAAACACCCTTCCCCAACAATACCAATGGCTTGCAGTCTTTAATATCTTCACAAGTGTGTGTGTGTAACATTGAACAATATATAGAAAGAAGGGCATTTCCTTATAAACAAAATGACATTGTGAATTAGCGTGAGAGAGCGAGACTAGAGTAAATGAACATAGCATAAACACATTTATTACGAAGCTCTTGAAAACAGGTTGTTTGTACACAAGAAAACGATGTATAGGTTGATTGATTACGAAAGAGATCAACCTTGGCTAGAATTGGACTCAAAACAAATGAGGTGCCAAAGTAGTTGGCAAAAAGCATCAAACGTAATCCAGCCTTCAATATCTGTGAGATTATTTTAACTGTATGATGATTTATTATTTTAGAAAATAATTTCCCACCCATCATTTGCTGGGTCGCAGGGTCAGTATTTGAAGAAGTTTTTTCTTCTGTTGATGTAGTGAATGTGTCTATCTTTGGCAACTTAACCGAGGGGAGTCCATCTCTTGTAACATCAACCTCAAGTACTCGCATTTAAATCTAAAATCAAAATCTCACAGCATGGATAATATCAGCAAATTCTTGATGGTCTACGCCAACATAACATAGCGATACAGTCGCAGATATTTAGTAAAATATTTGCAAATATACATAGTAATGAAAGGATTAAGCTCTGACTTGATTTGAAATTCGTGCTGTAAGGTAACAAAAGGTACATATTTTAATGCTAAACACATTGGAATATTCAAGAGTAAGCCTTGAGCAAAATGAAGCCTCAAGTAATGTAGAAGACATAAATTGAAGAATTTCTTTTGTCACTAACCGGACATCCTGTCAAGAGAGCCAAATGCAACTAAATTTCAATATAAGCAGATTAAAAACAAGATGCTTTTCAATTTGTGCCACCGTTTATATTATCCAGTAGACACACACAAATATATAGATATATATGTGTGTGTGTGTGTTCTGAGATGCTGTCCAGTCACACCTGGATTGCTTGCACTAGATGTTAAAATGTAGCAAAAGACTACAGAAGAAATGATTTTATTAGAACAAAAATCGCCCCATCCACAACCAGATATCTCTTATTATTGGTGGTAAGTAAATAACGTTACACTGCCACTATTCGTTGTGAGTGCTAATAGAGATTTAAAAAAATATATATTATATATATATATATATATATAGATGTTAAAAAGAATGTGAAAAAATAGAAAGAAACAAAAGGAAACCTTTCAAGTCTAGAGCAGCAAGCAATATTTAGAATGACTATTATTGAAACTGTATTGAATTTAATTGTTAGGGAATTCAAGGAAACAGTGAGGAACGGAAATTATATACTAAAATATATAAATATTTGTAGAGAGACCAGAAAGTTTGGCTCACTTTGGTAAAAATTAATTAAGTTAAACTTACAGGTTTAAATTGTTTTAATTTCACTCAATATATTTAAAACCAATTATAAGAACACATTGACCATGAATTTAACTAAAACTATTTAGTTGTTCTTTGATTGTATTAATAAGAATATTGTAATAAACATTGAATTAATAATTTGGCCTTTTATTCTGGTTACCGACCTTTACCAAAAGTGGGCAAAACTTTCTGGACATTCTGATGTTTTATTTATATATATATGGATCATATATGTAAATATATATATATATATGTACATATATATCTTTATATATATCTTTATATATATATATATATATATATATATATATATATATATATATATATATATATATACACACACACATATATATATATATGCATGCAGCAATGAAAATTTGTGCTTAGTTTATTTGCAAGCAAGTTTGCTATAGACAAAACCTTGGGTGCTACTCGCTATTTTAGACTTGAAAAGGTTCGGCAAGAACTTTTTGTAATAGAATGGTTCATTTCTCTTGATAACCTCATAAACAAGTGTGCATGAATGATGTCTATGAATATATTTCATAAATATATCCCGTGCATGTGATGTGTAATTAATTATGGTATGTTCTTAGTCAGCAGAATCTGAAAAGCTGGCTTCCAATCAACTTCTGTTATGATCTTAGTATTAATGACTTTTGAGTAAAGCATGAACATCACAACTCCAATTTTCCCACTTTCTTTCAGTGGATGGAAATAATTTTATAGTTACAAAAAGCACGAGTTTATTTACGACACTTGTGTCTGAGACATGTTGATTTTCTCTACCAAGACAAGCACAAACGCACACAAAATACATTATTTAAATGTAGCTTTAAATGTTCTTATCATATTTTAATGCAAATTAATATTGATTTCAAATTTTGGCACAAGGCCAGCAAGTTTGGGGGAGGGGGTAAGTCAGTTACATTGACCCCACCCAGTCCTCAACTGGTACTTATTTTATCGATCCTGATTGGATGAAAGGCAAAGTCAACCTCAGTGGAATTTTAACTCAGAATGTAAAGACAGACGAAATGCCGCTAAGCATTTTGCTTGGCATGCTATCAGTTCATCCAGCTCACCATTGCCTTGCAAATTAATATTAACAGACAGACATAATATCACTTTAATCCAAATGGAATTAAACCATTCTCTACATTTCTGCTTAAAGAATAAAACAGATGGTGTATCACTCTACAAGTAAGCTGAAACAAGAACAATTCGCACACAATTTTCCTGGTACCTCAACCTGACATCTAAAGACATCATTCTTCTAACATTTTACATGATTTTTATCCTCATTTACACAATTTAATTCCTGCATTTACCTTTCTTTTCCTGCACTATTTATAAACAACACAAGCCACCTATGTTACAACATGTTCAACTTTAGTTCATTATAATGTTCTGTATTTACCACAGCAGTATGCATTATTATTATTATAATTATATATGTAATATACCGTTTATGCACAATGGATCCTAAACACCCTACCATAACCATGTATTGAGCATTTTAATATAAATACATATAAATCACAACACACACGGATATCATTATGAAGACCACTGATCATAAGGATTAATTCTATATAAAAATGCATTTCTACTTTTGCTCATAAATAATCTTGAAGTTATAAACTCTATATAGAACATGTTGGTCTGTTCAACCTCAGTGTAATTACAATTACATATACTGACTAAATCATCCGTTGGTGTATAAGTAATTATTTCTAGACCTACTCTACAGCAATATTAGGCCAGAATAATTTCTTATATAAAAATTAATTAATGTTATATGGTATGTTATATAATCTTCTTCAAATATTGTGACATCTACACCAACATGATACATACTGAATGTGACAACATTTTTATTAAGAGAACATTCATTATGGTTTCTATATTTAATCTGATCAAACTTAATTAGGTTGGTATTATGATCATTGATTGTTAGACCCACATCTCCCTGGGAAGCTATAGCCCCCAAATAGTTTAACCCTTTAGTATTTAAACTGGCCATATTAAGCCTCTCACATCTACCCTACAATGTCATTCTAAAAACAATCATATCACCAAAACTATAAAGCTACAATGTAATGCATGATTAATTGAAAGCAATCTGATTCTATAAGCATTACAGTTGCCAGATTAATCTCAATGCTAAGGGTTAAGAATGTTGCTAAGTACTTTCTTAGATAAAACTAATACACACACACATATGCTCATATATGTACACACACACACACATTAAAACTATGGCTGACAAGGATGTTGGGTTAAGAGTTGATGGTCCCTGATAGGAACAGTTCTTATAAACTCTGTAATCCTAGCTATAAATAGAGGAACATTTTACTCTTGCAAGCAGCTGTAGCACCCTATAAATGAATGCTTCATTAACTTTCAGTGTTGCACTTGAGATGTTTAAATGATAACCGCAGGGTAGATGAATGCTGCCAGTCAAAATTATAGGTAAGTACTGTTGAGTAGCAGGCCTTCAGCACACCGACTCCACATTTTAGCCCAGGCCTTAAATTAGTAATCACTTCATGCCAGATTATTATTTCTTTGAGAAGGGCATGGACATTGCAGTCCCCATTTCCACATTCGTTATTTAATTTTACCCCATACTTGGTAAAATCAATGGGAAACTATTCCAGTACACTTGGCCAAGATGTTCTATAACTTCATATCGAGTGACATAACAAACCTGGGAACTGCTCAGAGATATGTGTGTGTGTGTGTTTCTATATATTGCCCCCTTGTGTATTTATTATTGTCATTATCATCAGTTTCTTCATCATGTTCTTCAAATCAATAACACCCTAATTATTCAAATTTATCAGAAGCACCTAGCTTTCTACTTTCATTTATCGGAGAGCTTTTATAAAACTCAAAACACAATCAACATACTGTATATAACTTGTGTGTGCTTATAGTAGGATAAATAAGGGAAATAAGCATCGTAAAAATAAACAGAATATCAACAAATATTTTTATCATTACAATTAAAAAAAAAAAAGCTAAGCCGTATGTGTTGAATGGAAGCCGAAATAGCAGACTGGGTTAATTCATTTATAAGATTTCAACCCTATCCATGACAGCTATATCAGAAAAGAAACTGCATAACAAGAGAAAAGGGCTGCATATTTAAGTTGTAAGGATTTTACTAATAATGCAGAACATAAAAAAGATCCATGAATAGTTCAAAGCAGAACCCAGAAGCTGATGCTTTTTGTTCTTCCTATAAGTAAACAAATTCTGAATAATAATACTCAATAGTCGAAGCCTCAGATGTTGGTAGGTGCTATTTGAAAGTTTGTTGATACAGATGCTACAGACATAGTGGCAAATACAGTTTGTTTGCTTCTTTTATTTGCAAATCTGTGTAAGTAATGTTGAGAAACAGCACATCCGATAAGTGTATACCAGTCGTACAACATTAGTCTATACATATGAATAAACACTCCATTTGTCGATGGATAAATATAGATAAAGATATATATTTCTGCAGAATAGCAATTTTCATAGCAAATAATCAAATAAAATAGGCTAGAAGGATGTCTTTGAAAGAAAAAATAATAAAATTAAAGCAAAAAAACAATTGCACTAATCATTGAAAGAGAACAGATAAGTACTTAAATATACTAACAACAATGGTTTGTTTTTTTGACTATTCTGGAAGGTAGTAAAGATTATGGAGATGTAATTTCTTATATGAAAACAACAGAAAAAAATCACAACTGGTGTGAACTAAAATTTGTTTTTGTAAGTATTAACGAAGGAAAACTTGAATGAGATACCAAATGATTAAATATTTACTGGGGATTGTGTGGAGTGATTTTCTCGAAATAAAGTTTCACACAATTTTAAGCAAAACTTTTTCTTTCTTTTTTTTTTTTTGGCAGTGTCTTTAACAAGCACCAATTAAGAAATGTTTGTACCAGTGTAGTGTGATCTGGTATGCTGTGGTATGTGTGTGTGTGTGAGAGAGAGAGAGACAGACAGACAGAAACAGAAAGATAGAAAAAGAAAAAGATAGAGAAATGAATGCACAGTGATACACAGGGCAACACGTTATTCACACTTATGTTTAAATAAAAAAAAAAAAAAGGATAATGGAAAACAATATTTCTTTTCAATTTTCTTGTTTTTTTTTTTTTTGGCACAACAATATATAGCTTAATTACTAGATTAAAATGCAATTACAATGACCAACACAAGAAAGTAATTAAGAGATTGAAGAAAAAGTGCACAAGATATGCCTGCAGTACAAACTGACCACAATAAAGAACTTGTTCAACGATAACTGGTCTAATCTGGTCATTATCAAACTCCAGTTACTTGAACAATTGCAAAATTGAATATTAAAATTAAGAATGTCCATGGGACCATATGTGGAAAGTATTATCTCTTATTCTCAGCTCTTGTCCAACAGGTTAACTTCTGCTCTTTCTCTCACCATACATACATATGTATGTATGTATATGTATATAGGGTTTATACTTAGCATTATACACTAAACAGTACCTAAATGGACGGTAGCATTAACTATATTATTGCGCCTTTTCTTGTATTATAAAACAAAAACAAAGAAAAAAATATTTTCAGAAGTCCTTGATAAGTTGATTATACAGACAGTAACAAGAGTGAAACCCACCTTTCCATATTTGGCAATACCCAACTTAGACATCAGCATCTGAATAATAATAATAATGATGATAATAGTAATAATAATAGTAGTAGTAGTAGTAATAATAATAATGACGATAGTGATGATGATTGACAGAACTCTTCAGGAAGGTCAAGACACAACAATAAGAGCATGATGCAATATGTAATAAAATGCAGATTGACTTTATTGACGGGACCAATATTTCGACAATGCGTTTGACTTCTTTGGGTTTGACATGAAAAATAAAAAATAAATAGAAATAGTCTCCTTCTTTATCTCTTTCTATTTATTTTCTTTTTCCTTGTTAACGATTATGAATAAGTGAAACTTGATTTGTTTTTTTGTCTACAAAAGAACACAAGATATTCCGGTTGGAATTTTCAATTTCTGCATTTTCTGTGTATTTTTCGTTTTGAATCTGAGGAAGAGAGACATATTGTTGAAATATTGTTCAGCTCAATAAATAAAAAAAAGTCAATTTCATTACATATCGCATTATGTTCTTTTTATCATGTAGTAGTAGTAGTAATAATAATAATAATAATAAGAAGAAGAAGAAGAAGAAGAAGAAGAAATGATGGTAACGAGGATGACAATGACAGATGATTAAAATGATCAATGAGAATCGTAACAATAATGATGGCATTATAGTAATATTAATAATAATAATAATGATAATAATAATAATAAAAACAAAAAGAAGCACAAAACCAGATGGGGCAGGATGAAATTTGATAAAAGGAAA
>NC_068991.1:6150524-6159483 GCF_001194135.2 Octopus bimaculoides | reverse complement strand
TAATAATAATAATAATAATAAGAAGAAGAAGAAGAAGAAGAAGAAATGATGGTAACGAGGATGACAATGACAGATGATTAAAATGATCAATGAGAATCGTAACAATAATGATGGCATTATAGTAATATTAATAATAATAATAATGATAATAATAATAATAAAAACAAAAAGAAGCACAAAACCAGATGGGGCAGGATGAAATTTGATAAAAGGAAAAGAAAAAAAAAAATCTATGGTGAAAAGTTTGACAAACGATTTTTTTTTTTTTACCCCCTTATTAATTAACGACAGGCAGACAGATTTTCTTGGAATGATCTATCAGATCTAGCAAGTTTAAGTAAAATTCCTTTACAAACAGAACTCAGCCAACTGCACCAATAAGTCAACAATATTAATAATATTTTTTCTTCTTTTTTTTATCTAATTTTTTTTTGGTCTTTTTGATTTTTTTTTTTTCATTTTCGTTTTTTTTTTTTTTTTAAGTCTGAAATCAGCTCATACCAATCACTGAAAATACAAAATATAACTTATATATATATATTTTTTTAATTATTGTTTTGTTGTGTTTGTTTGCTTCTTATGGACATGTAGAAATTAAGAAACAAAATGACACAGAAGTTTCTAGAGCCAAAAATCCAACATGGAGGGAGAGGGGGGAGATGGTGAAAGAGAAAAGAAGCTAGAAATGGTGACGATGATGATGATGATGGCGATGATGATGATAATAATGATGATGATGATTGTTACTAAGATATATATTATATATATATATTTTTTTGTCTTCTTTCTGCTAGTATGTATCACAAAACCTTCAAGTAGTCAAAATCAACACTTTATGTAAAGCTAAATCAGAGAAATATTAGAGATGCTTAAATATACAAATTATTTTTCAGACCAGTTATTTGTTTGTTTGCTTTTTTTTTTTTTGGGGTTTCTTTTTCTTCTTTTATTATTATCCAAACGAATTGTATGATAAATGTTCACAGCTTCAATGACTGAAACCATTTGATGTTTATTCTCACATTAGAGCAGTATTGGTATGAATGATAAATGTGCAAAGAGGCTAAACCTGCCTTGCAAAAAAATCCAATGTGTATATATACAAATGCAGTAAAACTCCAACAGCAGTTTAAGAACTATGACACAAATGGCTCTGCAATGGAGTCAAAGTTTCATTATGAAGAAAATTTATTATTATTATCATTATTTTTTTTTTGTTTATTTTAACAGAATATCTTTTAGTCTTTAATATTTTTTTTTTGTTTCACTTTCATCAATATGTTTATTTAGCAAAAATGAAAAGAAAGGAAAAAGAAAATGATACAAGTGGACAATGGGATTAAAATTAGTGAAGATATTTTCAATCAGTAACGATAACACCAATGTTTTTGATAGCAGTGCCTCCCCACATTTGTCATAGAACAATCTTCATTCTAAGAGTTTAAATTATTTATAAATGCCTAAGAATATAAAAGAAAGAACAAATAAGCTTACGCGGTTGACTAAATGCTTGAACGGTTTTACACCAGAATAAAAATACATATATTTTTTTTTTTTTTTTTTTACAAAACTGTAATTTTGAAATCATAATAATAATAATAATAATCTTTTCTACTCTAGGCACAAAGCCCGAAATTTTGGGGGAGGGGGGGCCCAGTCAATTAGATCGACCCAAGTATTCAACTGGTACTTAATTTATCGACCCCGAAAGGATAAAAGGCAAAGTTGACCCAGGTGGCATTTGAACTCACAACATGAAGACAGACGAAATACTGCTAAGCATTTTGCCTGGCATGCTAATGATTCTGCCAGCTCACAGCCTTAATAATAACAATAATAATAAAAATAATAATAATAATAATAATAATAATCCTTCTATTAAAGTCTCAAGGTCGAAATTTGGGGAAGAGGGCTAGTTGATGACATTGACCTCAGCATTCAACTGGTACTTGTTTTATCAACCCCGAAAGGATGAAAGGCAAAGTTGACCTCGGAGGAATTTGAACTCAAAACATAAAGATGGGTGAAACGCTGTTAAGCATTTTGCCTGGCATGCTAACGATTTGGCCAACTTGCCACACTAAAGTAATAATAATAACGATAATAATAATGATAATAATAAACACCCAACAATTCTGTAAACTTTATGCAAAAGCTTAGTTTCTTTTCTTTCTTTTGATATTCGACAAAGTTAAAAGACAATAAAATAAATGTCAGAAAATACATGCTAAAAACAACTCCAAAAAGATTATGTGGGAAAGACTTACATCTACGAAGGCAAGTTCCACCATACATGATACTGAGTGGTTATCGAGATTGTGAATGATTCCTCTAGGTATGTGATTTATTCTAAAATCGTATTCCAAATGCAGGCAGATGATATGAAGATCCTTACTAAGATTTCCTAAATTATTTATGTCCATCTCAGCATTTATATCAATTTTAGTCAGAACTCATATGTTCAATAAATACATAAGAATTTCTCTCCTATAGGAACGTTCTAAAATTTAATCAAAATAGGGGGTAATAATGATTGAATATCATCATGAGTACCCCTAATTTAAAACATTTTTTTTAAAGGTATTATTGTATCAATCATTTAGCATTTAAATCAGCTGTACCGGGCCCAAATATTCTATTTGTTTTATGTTCAAACCAGCTAGATCGGGCCTCTCACACCTACCCTACAATGGCATTCTAAAAATAAACAGTCACAACATTGAAATTCTCAAAGCTACGAGATAATGCAAGATTAATTGAAAAACAATGTGAAGAAATAAGCAATACATTTGACAGAGTAATCTGAATACTAAAGGGCGAGAGGGGTCATACGAAACAATCAAATGAAATTAAAGTCTATTGGAACTCGGAGCTTACTGTGGTTTTAATTTAAAGAAGAGACACAGCTCAAATCAAAGTAAATTAGAAGATAATAAATATATATTTAAAATTTTTATTAAAAAAAATTTTTTTTTAAAAATATTTTGGCGTAATTAAATACTGAGAAAATTTCACTAAAAGAACGCAATAGATGAGATAACATCACTAAATATATCAAATATCATGATTAGATATAGCAAAATTGATGATTGATCTGATCCTATTTGACTAATCTTTCATATTTCAGACATATTTATATTTAAGAATGTAAATTACTGAATAATGAGTGTTTCCAACATAAAATGCCACTGTCTTACTATAAGTAAGAGAAAGTAAAAGACTGAATCGGTAATACATAATATTGGTACCAAGCAATGACAAGACAAGACAAACATGTCCAAATATCTGAGGACCATTCACCCCCATGATAGCTTTAAAAAAAAAGGCAACAAATGTCATAAAAATAACCCTTCCTACTAAAGGCACAAGGCCTGAAATTTGTGGGGAGGAGACTAGTTGATTACATCAACCCCAGTATTTCACTGGTACTTAATCTATAGACTTGAAAGGACTAAAGGCAGAGTTGACCTTAGTGGAATTTGAACTCGGAACGTAGTGACAAACGAAATACTGCTAAGCACTTTGCCCGGCATCCTAACGATTCTAATTAATTAGAATAATGATTCAGTGTTTAGATCATTGTTATGTTTGATTTAGTAGACATGATAACCTAAGAAATAGATATAATATTGGATCTACTTTAATGATTTGTACTTTGATCAGAAATACTATCTGGTGACATCTTAATTAGATTTTTTATTGATCTTGAATCTTGATCAAGCAAACAGATCAATATATGGTTAATGCGATAACAGTCAAACGTGTTTTGAATTTTTTATGAGATAAAAGTTTTACAGTAATGAAAAAAAAAAAAAAAAAAAAAAAAATTGAATCAAATATTTTTTTAAAATTCAACTATAAAATTAATATCTAATTAGTGTAGAAACTGATTTAGACATGTCTTAATATTCTGGTGATTTGTGTTAATTTGTAGTTACACGTCAGTTCTGAGGAGATTCAGAAAAGATATGGCATGAATTAAAGAAACAGAACCTTTGTAGAGGATCTTTAAGTAGGTGTGAAGAATGTAGTGTAAATGAGATAGAATGTTCTAGAACTGGCAGAAAATAAAAGATCGCTTATTAACAAAATGTATTGAGGACTGCTTTTATAGGTATACAAGCTTAAAAAATAGTTTATGAGAAAGTGATAGTAAAAGATATTTTTTTTAAAAATCACATTTTTGTCTTGTTATTTGAGTGTTGACATATAACATCACAGTTGTGTTGTTTTCTTCAATAAGGTGAGGAGAAAAAAATTGTGGTCCACTAGAAGGGTATCTAAAAGCAGCAGCACCTGCAGCAAATCCTTTTAATGTAGTTATAGTAGCTGTTGTTGTTAGGAAGATTATAAAAAAAAAAGAAAAAAAAAAAATCAGTTGCTGCTTTTCCTCTGTTTTACATAGCACAACTCTGGTCTACATTGGCAGTGGCACATACCAACTTTACACTTGGCAAGTATATTTATCTAGTGAAAGAAGAAAATTTCATGTCTTTTCAAGCAAAGTCTTCAAATCTTCAAAGAGCTAAACAAAAAAACAAAAAACAAAAAACAAAAAGAAAATTAACAAGATAGTAACAGATAACGATGTTAATTAATTCAAAAGATTTAAGTTAATTTGAAGAAGTGGATTGTTTCATATATGAATCATACAGAATCTGGGTATCTAACAACCTAAAATGGCAAACCTATGAAGGAGTTTGAGCTTAATTCCACCGGCTTGCAGTTAAATATTCTTTTGGAACCATATTCAATTTATGTAATAGTTATTAATCTTGATATGGTTACAAAAATCATTAACCCTTTAGCATTTCAACTGGCCATATCTGATGCAAATATTCTGACTGTTCTATGTTCAAACCTACTAGATCTGGCCTCTTACACATACCCCACAATGTCATTCTAAAAATATATACAATCACATCATCAAAACCTTAAAGCTCCAAAAATAAGTGTTACATTTTGATAGAGCAATTTGAATGTTAAACAATGTTTGAATCTCAATGGTTGGGTGTCTGAGCAGAGTTGATTTAACATTTCCTTTGATGGTGCCACGTAAAAAGCACCCAGTACACTCTGTACAGTGATTGGTGTTAGGATGGGCGTCCAACTGTAGGAACCAAGCCAAAACAGACAATAGGATCTGGTGCAACCCCTGACCTTGCCAGCTCCAGTCGAGTCATCTAACCCATACCAGCATGGGAAACGGATATTGAATGATGAGGAGCCAGTCAGGCGGGCCTGGCATTGATCACTTTCGGATGGTGGCAACGGTTCTGCCAATCCACAATAACAACAAAATTAATAAATATCTCTTATTGTATATTACACTAGAATGTTCTAAGGAATTAGCTAATCTTTTCTAATTTGGGTAAAAGGCCAGCAATTTTAGAGAGAAGGGGAAGTCAATTACATCGACCCCAGTGTTTGACTGGTACTTATTTTATCAACCCTTAACAAATGAAAGGCAAAGTTGACCACAGCAGTATTTGAACTCAGAACATAAAGCTGCAATAAAACTCCACTAAACACTTTTGGTCTGGCATGGTAATGATTCTGCTAGCTTAGTACCTTCAAGAAATTAAATAACAAAAATATAGAAAAAAAGGGGTAGTTTGGTTTGAAATACCTTGAGGATCCAAGCTCTGTTTTGGAGACACTGATTGATAACTTCAGAATTGTCCAAATAATTGCCACTTTCTTTGATAATATTTATCTGTTAATGAAACGGAAGAGTAGTTTATTAAGCAAAGGAAAACCAAAAATTGAGACAGAAAGAAGCATCAGAAACTAGTGTTAAGCCTTGTTATCCTACAGGGGTCAAGCTTAACCCTTTCATACAAACCAATCTGAAATTTTCTGTGGCTTATACTGTCAGAAACAACTTAACCCTTTAGCATTTAAACCAACCATATCTGGTGGCCCAAATATTCTGCCTCTTTTATGTTCAAACCAGCCAGATCTGGCCTCTCACACCAGCCCTACAATATCATTCTAACATTCAACAGTTGCTTCATCAAAATCTCAAAGCTACAGGATAACCGATGGAAGTTTATTTACCTCCCCCAAAAATATAACCTTAGAGAGAAAAGCAAAACTTGATATTTGTCACTCCACCCCACCAAAAAGAACTGTACCAATGAGTGGCTGTGTGGTAAGTAGCTTGCTTACCAACCACATGATTCCGGGTTCATTCCCACTGCATGGCACCTTGGGCAACTGTCTTCTACTATAGCCTTGGGCCCACCAAAGCCTTGTGAGTGGAATTGCCGAACCGTTAAGTCATAGGACACAAACACACCAACACCAGTTGTCAAGTGGTGATGGGGGAGACAGACACTGACACAAAAACACACACACACAAGCTTCTTTCAGTTTCCGTCTACCAAATCTACTCACAAGGTTGGCCCGAAGCTATATAAGACACTTCGCCAAGATGCCCTATGGGACTGAACCCAGACCCATGTGGTTGGGAAGCAAGTTTCTTACCACACAGCCACTCCTGCATCTTTAATTTTATAAAATATATATTTCCAAATAAACCTTGCTCTCAATTTTTTTTTTATTTCATTTATTTGTCTATTTATGGTCTGTAATTTTAATTTACCTGTAAGGTGAGAGACAAATTTTGATTGTGTGAGTTTATGTGTGAATTTATTACATTCTGCCGTTTTGTTAAAACATAAATTCCAGTATTTTGTGCTATTTTAATGTTATGATGCACCTGTTTTTAAGTTTATTTAAGAAGCTTTTGATAAAACATGTTTCAAAGACTACCTTCATACAGCAATAAATAAAAAATATCTTTGTCCTACAAAACCAGTTGAACATTACTGAGAACTACAATAACTAAAGGTTTAAAATTCCTGTTTCTAACCCAAACCCTATTAACCCCAGGACAACGGGGATTTTGCTAATCAAGCAACTAGGTTGCATTGATGCATAACCAGCCCATTTAAAAAGTATCTTTGAATCATTGGGTGACATGCCATGCTTGAGGAAACTTATTCAGTCAAGTAAAATCAAAAATCAAATCACAACCAAAAATGGAAATTGTAGTTGTGGCCAATGCCAGTGCCACCTGACTGGCTCTTGTGCTGGTGGCACGTAATAAGCACCATTCATGCATGGGTCATTGCCAGTGCTGCCTGACTGGCTTCCCATGCTGGTGGCACGTAAAAAGCACCATCCGAACATGGTCGATGCCAGTCCCCCTCGCCAACTGCCCGGTAGCACGTAAAGAGCACCATCAGAATGCAGCCAATGCCAGTGCTGCCTGACTGGCTTCTATGCTGGTAGCACATAAAAAGCACCCACTACACTCTCGGAGTGGTTGGCATTAGGAAGTGCACCAGGCTGTAGAAACTCTGCCAGATCAGATTGGAGCCTGGTGCAGCCTCCTGGCTTACCAGTCCCCAGTCAAACCATCTAACCCATGCCAGCATGGAAAACGGATGTTAAACAATGATGATGATGATCTAATCAGCCTATCAGTTAGCAGGTGAACCGGTACTAACTCAGGCAACAGGTTGTAAGTTTATGTCAACCATTTTAAATAAGTTAGTTCCTGTTATATTGTCAGTGACGATATGTGATGTGTGGGTGTGTATAACAATATATCACAGTATCAAATATAAAAAGCAATGTAACAAAAGTTGGTTATCTTATTATAACCATTTGCACAATAACAATGCAATACTCCAATACAGAATCAATTATAAAACTAAATGCTCTCACAGTTTGACCTCAACTGTCTACTGGCTCATCTGTCTACTGTCTACTGTCTACTGTCTACTGTCTACTGGCTCATCTGTTTAATGTCTGCTTTCCATGCTGGGATAGGCCTGACGGTTTGACTGGGGACTGGCAAGCCAAGAGGCCGCACCAGGCTCCAATCTGATCTACAGCTGTTTTTTGGTGGGATGAGTTCTCCAAGATATGTTTAAGACTGTTCTCAACATTTGGGTGTAAATTCCATGTAGCTCGGATTCTAGTTTGCTGGTAAGCATCCAGGCTGTTGCTCCATATAAAAGGACTGACTCTAACTGAACGTTTTAGAGAGTAGACTTATAAAATGTTCCTAATCATTCAGTTGGCTGCCTGTCGAGTAGGTCGGTTTAAAATAAACTAATATCCGACATCAACAACTGGAACATAGTTTTCTGTTTAGGAGGTACTCAATGGGGTATAAAACTAACAAGCTAGAATTATAAAAGGATAAAATTGTTTCAAGCCAAAAAATTAAAGCAGAGAATACTTTATATTGCAAAAAATAAAAATTTCTAATACTTTATACCTTTGCTAAGCACCTTTCATAGATGTGGTACTTGAAATGATATAAGCTATGATAGGAGCCAACATACATAGCAGCTGTTTTGCCTATCATGAATTCCTGAAAGAAAAAGATATACACACATTATATTTACATACATGCTCTGAAAGTAAAGTAATTTTTCATAAAGTGAAAAATAAAGTCATTCGCATCAGTCTTCTTCTTAGTTTGAAATACAAACTACACCAACATAAATTGGTCCTACAAACAAAATAAGTTTATCTTGAAACAAAATCCAAGTCAACAAGGAAAACAAAGGCAGGTAAATATAATTAACTATATATTTATACACTTCATCATCTTGCCCAGGGAAATATAACTCACTATAGACTGTATGACGCATGCGTACGAACAGCCATGCTACATGGCAGTGAAACATGGGCTGTAACTGCTGAGGACATACGTAAGCTCGCAAGGAATGAAGCCAGTATGCTCCGTTGGATGTGTAATGTCAATGTGAATACCCGTCAGAGTGTAAGTATCTTGAGAGAAAAGCTGAACATTAGAAGCATCAGTTGTGGTGTGCAAGAGAGACGATTGCGCTGGTATGGACATGTGGTGAGAATGGATGAGGATAGCTGCGTGAAAAAGTGCCACACCCTAACAGTTGAGGGAACCCGTGGAAGA
>NC_068991.1:6147593-6150297 GCF_001194135.2 Octopus bimaculoides | reverse complement strand
TTTCGAGCGTGGCTGTTTTCGTGCGGGTGACACGTAAAAGCACCCACTACACTCTCTGAGTGGTTGGCGTTAGGAAGGGCATCTAGCTGTAGAAACTCTGCCAAATTAGACTGGAGCCTGGTGTTGCCATCCGGTTTCACCAGTCCTCAGTCAAATCGTCCAACCCATGCTAGCATGGAAAGCGGACGTTAAACGATGATGATGATGATATATATATATATATATGTGTGTGTGTGTGTGTGTGTGTACAGGATTCATCATCCTGTCTAGTAATTTGTCAGGATGTAACTGCTGTTCCATACAAGCTCTGCTTCTAGGAACCACAGAGGAAAGATAAGTGTTACTGCAACAAATAGATGCTGAGCCAGCTACAGCAAAGGAACATGGTAAACCACCTCTGTAGAGGCATTTCACCTTTTACAAGCCCTCATGAATGATTTATGTGAGCACAAAGCCATAAATTCATAGTGGTATTAGCCCCTGATATATGCTGAGTATTTAAGCTATTGAGCTGAGAGCAATAAATTCATTGTCTTCACTTAAAAGAAGGGAGGTTATTTAATAGTGTGGTGGGAACCGTGTTTGCATTTATGATAAGCTGATCAAATTCTCACAACTAATAATAGTCCCAGATAAAAGACATTCTTCATGATCAACCATTAAATACAACTAGAAAAATAGACAATGATCAGTTCAGCTGAAGATCTTTTACCATTATTAATAATTCATAAATATAAATGAACATAAAAGTTTGGTAAATGCCAGAACAAAAAATGCATGTAAAAATTAACCAGGTGTAATTAATTGTAGTAGCTTTTACAATTACTTATATCCAGAATTGCCTTATAATTGTTGGTGTTAATAAAAAGGTAATTAAACTATCTTCTGTTCCATTAAAAGCATAGAGAACCTTAAGAAGTATAATTATGGCAATAATTCACAGAGTCTACATCATACTGGGATGTCTGATAATGTTTTTATGTTGTTTCTTTCCAATGTTATTTGAATTAATACATAAAATGTTTCTATTGTCATGTTTTATGGGTTTTTTGTAGCTTTGTGCTTCCTTTACAACTTTTAGCTATCATTTTTTAAAATTTGAATAAATTTTTACTTCTTTTCACACATACAATTCTAAAGTGTCAGGTACAAAAGACAAAAAAAAAAGAGCATTTTCAACATTTGCTTCACTTCATTTTCAATCAAGGTTCCAAAGGTGCCAAAAGCCACTTGAGACATTTGTGCTACAGAGAAGGCACTTTTATTGAAAGAACTGCACAGAAATACTTAACATGCCTCAAGGAGAGGAAATTCAACAGCATAGACTCTCTGCACTCTGGCTGATTTGTTCAGTTCGATGAGAATCAATTAGACTGGCTCATCAACAAGGATCCATGCTGAGCCACTAGGGAATTGGCCCATCAGATGGGATGCTCTCATGATACTGTCACCCACTACTTTCACTTAATGGGTAAGGTCCAAAAAACTTGGTGCACAGGTGCCACATACTCTGAATGGAAGAGATAAACTTCAGAGCTCCCCTATTGCAGCCAATTTGCTCAGTTGACCCCAGGCTGCTTGTGGACAGAAATAGAGATTTCTTTATCCAATCATCACTAGCTATACATCATCATCATCATCAGTATTGACATCCTCAGTTATTTAAACAATACAGAGAAGAAAAAAAATATTTGTAAGAACATTTGTGTACCTGTGCAACATTTGCATTTTCTTCTGGGTCCACTGAATTCTCTCCAAGATTGGATAGGTCATACGGTTGACCATATAAATGGATGGACTTTATGGCAGGTTGACTAGCATTTTCACATGCCTAAACAAAAAAACAAAAATAGAATCATTTCATTTGCTTTGCTTCTAGAATTAATATCACTGAATTAAAAGGAATTTTGTTCTAAGTTTACACACACACATTTATAGATACAAATGGTTCTATGGTTGTTTCAGATATCTCAATTAGATTGGTTTTTGTTTATACTAGTACATGAAGCTATAGAAGCAACATTAGAGACTGTTATAATAAATCATATCAAGAACAAATGAACTTATTGGAGACCATTCATCTTCAAAGTAGCATGATTAAAACTTAGAATTAATTGATACTCCTTTTTTTTTTTTTGCTCAAAGCCAGGAACTTTCCAGTGCCTCCTCATATAATACACAGAGAGGTAGAGAGAGAAAGCAAGAAGACAATTTGTGATAGAAGAATCAAAACATGAAAATATTACCTGACAGGATTGCTTTAGATTTGGTCGGTCAAGCTCCCGCATGACAGGTTTCAGTTTCAGACAATCCTTGAGAAGAATTAACAAAAAACAGGATTAAATAAAATAATAATAATAATGATAATTCTTTCTACTATAGGTACAAGGCCTGAAATTTTGGGGTAGGGGACTAATTGATTACATCGACCCCAGTACCCAACTGGTACTTATTTTATCGACCCCCTGAAAGGATGAAAAGCAAAATCGACCTCGGTCGCATTTGAACTCAGAATGTAAAGATGGATGAAATGCTGCTAAGCATTTAACCCAGCATGCTAACGATTCTGCCAGCTCGCTGCCTTCATAATAATAACAATAATAATAAGCAAAGTCGACCCCAGCAGAATTTGAACTCAGAACCTAAAGATGGGTGAGATACCACAAAGTATTTCACACAGCACAGTAATGATTCAGCCTGATCC
>NC_068991.1:6145591-6147508 GCF_001194135.2 Octopus bimaculoides | reverse complement strand
TGTAGATCCTTCTAATGTCCCCAGAGTGATGCCCACTAAGTTTTCAACACCTCGTATCTTTCCACACGTTCTTAAAACTAATGCTGCTGAATACACTGAGGTGTTGGAGACAGTTGTTAAACTCTGAATGGATGAAATATGCAGTAGAAGGCCATACGTGGTTCAACAAGGCTCAGTACATTCTCACAAAGCTCACATAATCCATTGATTAGATGTCAGACAATCTATATAATCCATGTAATATCGAACTTGTGGCCTCCAAACTTGCCAGATTTAAATGACGTGGACAACTCTATTTGGAGCATCGTTGGAAGAGTAATCAACATCCTTTACAACACCTTAGCTTTACTCAAGGCCGTTATTGTCTGGGTGGTGCCCAAAATATAAAAGGACCATTTAGCACAGGCATGTCAGTGATTCCAATCCTGAATTGAAACAGCCATTGAAGTTAATTAATAATCTTATAAGAAAGCATATGAAGAACATGTGTGCAAATTTTTAGTAAAATACAGGTGGATCTTCCAAGTTTAGAATTGTTTTATTAAATTACTAAATATGTCCTCAACTAACTCTTGCATCCTGCATATTATAAGCATGTATATATTTGAATTGATTCAAACTGGGTTAGCTGGCACCAGGAAACTGTTAAATAATAACTATATCAACTTTACAGAAGGAATAGGTAACAGAGAACAGCTACCAGCCAAGTCTTCAAGCTGTCAGCTCATTTCAGCCAACAGGGGTCAACTGTTCATATGCAATAATTACTATTACATATTCTCCCTAACAAGCATGTAATTCTCTATGTAAATAGGGGTACGCCAAAGAATTTCAACTCAAGGCTGTTGCAGTGGGGTATTGTGCAGTTGAATGACTCTTTTATTAGCTGGCAAAGGTATTTAACTTAAACACTAACAAAAGTAAGCATAAAATAATATAAAATTTGCAGCTTCTATTTAGGGAAACGAATGTCTCTCAATCAACAAACCCTGTGCAGCAAGGATAATTTTTCTATAGTTAAATTATAATATAGAGCACTTCATACATGCAGCTGGAAGACATAACAATTTTCTCCTGAGGCTATTTCCACAGTGAAATGTCTAATCATGTCAGAATACACTCAAATGTGTTAAATATGACTTTACACAATCAAAGCAATTTATGTGGAAAATTGTTTTTAAATTAAGTTTATTCAAGAATTCCATCCCAATACTTCAGGCACATCACACTCCAGACAAATACCAAATTTGGTTGTATGTACAATGAATGACAGACTATTAAATTAGGGTAATATGGAAATGTCAACAAAATTCTTACTGGTTATTACATACGATTTTCTTTTATTTAGCTAATGTTAATTTTAGTTAATGCTAAATGCCACCTCTACATAATTATGATTGCATAACTCTAACATGGAAAACAGGTGACATACATAAAGCTTTCAACAATAAACTTTTAGTAAATATGTCCATATCTCTCCAAGACTAACATTGTTTTCAGTAATGTCATTTTCAATAGAATTTAAAATAAAGTACATTTACAACATTAAACTTTAAACTGGAATATTACACAAATTTACAAAATTATAAGGAAGTAGTGTTAAGAAATATAATTTACAAATTATAAGGAGTAGTGTTAAAGAAATATAAACCCACTTTAAATTTGTCATTCCACTGGACCTTTGAATCAATTTCATTAACTTTCATATCAATTAGGCTATCAATTGTCTGCAAGGCTTTCAGAAAAAATTGATCTTAAAAGAGAGAAAAACAAAACAGCAAGGTTAGTGTAAATACAGATAAAAGAGGTGAGAAGATTAAGTATGACATAAAGTAAATCTTACAAGACTATTGATATAGCCCTTTTATTATTATGAGAGAGAGAGAGAAAGAGAGAGAGAGGGAGAGAGAGAAAGAG
>NC_068991.1:6138895-6145581 GCF_001194135.2 Octopus bimaculoides | reverse complement strand
AGAGAGAGAGAGAGAGAGAGAGAGAGAGAGAGAGAGAGAGAGAGAGAGAGAGAGAGATCTTACCATTAGTAGCAATGATGATGCTTAAGAAGTTAGATTCCAAAGCCTGGCTCAAGAATATTCGCATGTATATGTTGAAAGACTCTACTAAAGGGTCATCTTCATATTGTCTCTCCAGACTGAAAGGGAATTTTAGAGGAAATACTTATAAAGAGAATCATTTTCACCACAGAAAATGTCTGGTGTTGACAAACATGGGAAATATTAATAAATGAAGATAAAAATCATAATGAATAGTGGTTAAATTATAATTCTAAATAATTCTGAAAGTAATTAAATGAGCTATGAAAAGCACAGAATCTTCTGGAAAAGGAGTAATAAATTAAATAAATCTAAGTAGTTTGAAAGCTGAAGAAATTTGGCCAGTTTTAAATTTTAACAAATACTGACTTGAATATCATCATCCCTGTCAAGAGAAATCCAATCTTTATGATAATTCCTTGGTTTATGATATATTTTTTTAGCTTTGTGCTATTTATGAAAGCATGTATGTTCATGGTAAGGGTGTTGGTCTCATGATCACAAAATCTTGGGTTCAATTCCTGGAGCTGAAAGGGTGTTGTGTCCTTGACGAGCAAGGCACTACATTTCATGTTGATCCACTCTTCACAGCTTAAAATGAATACCAGCTGACTCTTCCTCTGGCTGTCACATCCTTCATGCTTTGCTGGATCAATAAGCAGGAGACCCAAGAAGATATCAGTACCTGCTTGCAACTACATAACCAACTACAACAATTAGTGACAGTGTACTACATGCTACCAGGTCACAATGACTTACGAGTGACAGTTAAGCACAAACCAAGTTTTTGCTATGAGTAATGGATTAAATTCAAAGCATGTTTCTTGAGATGTGTAGTTAGTGTCTGTGTGTTGACACTGAAAGAAACTATGTTTTCATGTTCCACTGATGGATGATTTAAAGGTCTCTGTTGGTGGAGAATATTTGGCTGCTGTCAGATTTGATAATTATAAAATTAAGTAAAAATCTTCAAATTTGGCTGACTGACACCCCATCACTTATGACAAGGGTTCCAGTTGATTCAATCAACAGGACAGCCTGCTTGTGAAATTAACGTGCAAGTGGCTGAGACACGCATACCTTTCACGTAGTTCTCAGGGAGATTCAGCGCGACACTGAATGTGACATGGATGGCCCTTTCGAATTACAGGTACCACTCATTTTTACCAGCTGAGTGGACTGGAGCAATGTGAAGTAAAGTGTCTTGCTGAAGGACACAATGTGCTACTGGGAATAGAAATCGCCTTACGATGTAGCTTATTGATGTAACTTTTCAGGCTGAATCCGAATTTGGAATTCGTTTATTCCAGAAAAAAAATTTAGAATTAAATACAGTTAACCCTACCTGCCATCGTTAGGAGGTTTGGGCCGGAATGGTTCTTCAACTTCAACTATTTCTTTGTTGAAACCTTGAGATATTAACTTTGCTCTAATTGGTTTGAACTGTTGACGAAGGGTTGGCATCCAACTGGAGTACTGAAATGAAAGATTAGGAAAGACTGAAACAGATTCATTCATCATTACAAATTATCTTGTGAGCAGGTTTACAATGCAACTGTAACTAGGTTTGATGGGAACTGTTTGGTACCTTGCGCAAATACCTTCTACTATGTCCCCAGGTTGTCCAAAGCCTTATGAAAGAATTTGGACAACAGAAACTGAAAAGGAGCCCATCATGCATATGCACATGTGCATGAGTGAGTGTTTGCACATGCTTGGGTGTGTTTGTATCTCCTTGTCTTGACACTGTAGGCTAGTTGTAAAAAAATGTTACCATCATGCCAGAGATGCCATTTGTTTGCAATCTTTCATGAAAATATGCTTGGCCCTTGGGTTGTTAGTGTATGACAGACCAGGAGATATATCAAATGACTTGGAAACAGGTGAAGGTTAATGACAGGAAGAGCATCTGGTCATAGTAAACCTGTCTCAATAAATTCATCAGAGCCATGCAAATGTGGAAAAGTAGGCATTAAAAACAAACTAGACAATGATTTCCGTATATAAGTGCATTTGATTTGTCACTGAAAATAAATCAGCAAGTTTTTGTGACTTTCCATTTACTGTTAAGGTTGGAAGGAAAGTCCTGTAACATTTTTGACATGATCACTTTAATGATCCTACCACAATACAACAAAATAAAAAACACAATACTATAAAACCTTGGGAGAGGCATTATGCCGGTAATAGTATTTCTTTCAACACACGTATTCACATCAAGAATCCTGCACACCAAATACACATACGAAACAAAAAAACACATTGAAAACTGTAAATGAAACATCACTAACATGATTACCGATAGAGAAAAAAAAATTTATAATTCATAATAAATATAGAAGACATTTTATTGTAGAAAGAAGAAACACTCACTGTAGGAACAGCTCGGTGTCGAATTTTCCCATCTTCTATGATTAATTCGTATTTGTGTAACATCTTTCCATTTTCAATTTTCCAAATGGGGTAACTTTCATAGTTTGACAGGTCCTTAACTTCAATAATAAACTTTCCGGGCTGTGAACAATTCAGAAAAAGAAACACAAACATGAGTTGAAATTCTTTTATTTTAATCATAAACCTGTAAAGAATTAACTAATTAAAATAGCCTAAGTTTATCAAAACAGTTACAACGGAACATGTACATGTAGAAAGGATAGCAAACTTAAAGAAATTATAAATTAATTAATTATGAAAATAATGAAGAAAATATTTTAGAAGATCTATCAAATTACAACATAATATGGTGACACACTTTTGTGAAGAAATATATTAACATTTTGACCAATGTTTTTAGTAATTAATATAAATAACCCATAATGATTTTAATTTATTTTATTGCTAAATAAACTTCTAAACTGGTAAAAATTGATAATATTATCTGGAGAAGAAATGTTTATACGACAGCTAATACTTTCTAAATATAGTAACACTACTAACTGGTTGAAATTAGCTTAAAAACTAGATGTATTAAAGGACTGTTAAAATACAAGTTGCATGTTTTAAAACTAGTTAATCACATATGTTTAGGGTAGAGGCATTAAAATATAACTACAAAACAGTCTGTGCATTTTCGTAAGTAATACTACTACTATAAACAGCCAAACATCATAAACGATTGCACAAGTGTTTAAATTTATAAAAATGTATTTATTCTTAAAACAAATTAAGTTTGAAGTGTGAGTGTATGTATGTGTATATGTACATGTGTATATACATATGTAGTAATATACTTGTAAATTACTCTATATACACACAAATTGTTTCTAGGAGAAAAACAACAACAAACAATGAAACTGCTTACGAAATTCACATATACATGTGCATTTGAATTTATGCGCACACATACCAGTGTGTGGGTGTGCACATGGTTATTATTCTGAAGCAATTTTAAGAATAACAACCAAACATTTAATGACGGGGGACTCAGCACCAGTAGTAGAGTTAAATTCCTTTAAAATGTGTTTTCGCTTGATGGCCGAATTAGCCATCAAATGAAACTTTTATATCAGCATATGTGTGTGTATCTACACGCACACATATATGTATACAAACACACACATGTACATGTATGTATGCATATAAATATATATATATATATATATAATCATCATTGTTTAACGTCTGCCTTCCATGCTAGAATGGGTGGGACTATATATATATATATATATATATATATATACATTCACACATACATACACATACAGGCATGCTTATATATTTATATATATATATATACACACACACACACACTCACACACAAACATATGCCAATACACACACAAATTATGTGGATGGCAACATCTTATCCAGTGTGATCCCCATTATGCTAAAATCTACAGATGCAGTGCCAACTTGTTGTTTGTACCCCAATGATAACGCTGATGAAGACATACGACAGCCTCTTCAAGACCAAGGCGCCACTACACATTGACGGCACTTCAACCAACCTATGAGGAGCCAGAGAAACATGCAAGTAGAGATTATATTGTGGTCAAAGATGCACCTAACATCTCAACTGCCACCACAAAACTACAACTGTTTGAGGTTCTGAAAAGCTTGAGTCCTATTTTGTGCCAGGGGAAAAAATGAAAATGGCACAAAATGTAACGAACACATCAAATTTTATGGTGACAAATGCTTGTGCAACACATGTGCTACTCTCTAAAGGTTTGAAGCCATTAAAACAGCAACAACAAAAAAAAAAACAGGAATGATACCACCAAAACCTACAAACACTGAAGTTTTCTAGTGGGGGAGTCCGTCTCCCATGTGGATTTACATGGGAGAATATAAATGCATATACATATCATCATCATCGTTTAACGTCCGTTTTCCATGCTGGCATAGGTTAGAAGGTTTGACTGGGGACTGGTAAGTCAGTAGGCTGCACCAGGCTCCAATCTGATCTGTTTGTGCTTTTGTCTAAGCTGTTGGCCCACACACAGAATCACACAACACAGCATATACACACACACACACACACACACTTACATATTCACAACTTGTTTATCACGTAAAATCTGGAGTAAAGGAATTACAATAAAAATAAAGAACAAATCAAAGACTACATTTTAAGTATTACTAAAAATAGCAAAACATTATACAAAATATATTCTTAAAAGATGTTAAGCATATGTATATATTTATTCTTTTCTACTCTAAGCACAAGGTCTGAAAATTTGGGGCAGTTGATTAGATCGACCCCAGCATGCAACTGATACTTAATTCATCGACCCCGAAAGGATGAAAGGCAAAGGTGATCTTGGTGAAATTTGAACTCAGAACATGTGTATATTTGTGATTAAATTTATAATTATTCTGCAAACACAGAGTTAAATTTTAAGGACATAAAACTAGAATATGGTTCATCAAGTGCCTGTGTGTGCAAGAGAGAGGAACAGAGAGACATGTAGGTTTTTAATGAAAACGAAGCTAAAACTTTTGCCTCATGACTCAAGTTTCATGCCACTGCAATCTTCAGGCCAGACTATCACCTAAAGATCAGTGATGAGAAACTAATGTCATAAGATTAACTCCAGCTTCATTTAAAAAAAACAAACAAAAAAACAAAAAACCATATCTTCTACATGCATCGAGTACTCCTTTGTCATTCATTCAACATGTGCGTGTGTGTATATATATATATATATATATATATAAACACACACATATCAATATGCATGCATACAACTGAGACGTATGCAGATATGCACATAAGTACACAAACACATACACGAATATGTGCACGCACACACACAGTATGAATTTATTTTTACATATATTTTCTTATAGATTTCAGTCAGTGGACTGTAGCCATGCTTATCCTAGTATGCATAAACATACTTTATGGGTACTTATTTTATTAACCTTATAAGGATGAAAAACAATTTTGGAAGATTAAGAGATGACATTAAATATTTATGGCATAAAGTATTTTTCACCACGCCCAACTGATCTCATACACAATTGAAATCGTACAAACAATAAAAAAATTTGCAGTATGTCTCCATCACTATTTGCCCAGCCCCTAAAGGGAAATAACTAATCTTATGTATTTATCTCCCTTGATAGATAATATTGGGAACAGTTTTGTCACAGCTGGTAAGAACAGATAATGTTACATCTGTAATTAGTTAATAGTTAAACGGTAGCAGCGATATTAATAATGCACATCAGAGATATATAGACAAGAAATTTGCTACGTTTCATGTGCTTTTAATTTAATAAACAGGTTCATTTTGCAAAGGAATATTCATATCATGAATGGTCGTTCAGCACAAAATATGAAAAAAAAAAAGGGTAAAATTATTGTCGGTGTATAAACATTACCTGATATTGTCAAAGTGGCAGAAAAACAGACCTAACGTTATTTGTCATGATGAGTTATTCCTTTGTTTACATGTACACATAAACACACACACACACACACATATATACACACACACACATACATATATACACAAATACATACATGTATATACACACACACATATATTTTATATCATAAAAGATGAGACTTAAGATATTTATTTGTAATTTTGTTGAGCTATATATTACTGGTTTAATTCCTCTATAACATAAACCAATATATTTTACGCACTTGTGTCATTACAATATACATAAACAGTATGTGTGTGTGTGTGTGTGTATGAGTTTGTATAATTGTGTATAATTGCAGTTTCAAGAATACCACTCCCTCCCTGTCAAGTATGGATTATATACTGTTATAATAATAGGGGTTTCAAAGGACTATGGTTATTCAACACATACTATGTGAAATCTGAACGAGATATGCATAAAATAAATGACAATATATTCAAAGACAACCAAGATATTATACTGAATAAGATGAAGTTGAAGAGGACTATGAAATTCATATCAGAGCAGTAACATGAAAAAACTTCCTCATCCATAAATATTACAATTCCAGACAGTTCACCAGTTATGGCCACAGTCCAATGATTGAAACCAGTAAAAGAGTAATGTATACATGCATGTAAAAATATAACTATGTATATGAATATTTATCTCTATAACATTTATAAAATATCTATCTTTTGAAACATAATAAATGCATATTATGTACACACATATATATATATATA